>NW_015623663.1:147864-151061 GCF_001515625.1 Sinocyclocheilus rhinocerous
CAGATCCAGTCTGTATCCAGATTAGATGGTCACTGCAGTCACCTGGATCCAGTCTGTATCCAGTCCAGATGGTGGATCAGCACCTAGAGACGACCTCTACAGCCCTGTCAGCGGCGACCATGTCAACTAGATGAACCCTAGAGACAGATCCCCTGTGAAGACCTCATCGTCCATCGGATCAAGACCACAAGAACCAGATGAGTCCTCTGCTCAATCTGACATGCATGGAGTTTTGGTTCCTTGCCACTGTCACCTTTGACTTGCGTAGTTGGAGACATAATTTCTGTCAACATTGTTGACTTGACTGCACAGACACAATTGGAAGAGAGCTGAACGATGACCTCAGTGAATCAACAATGAACTGATAAACTGACTGTTTTCTATTGTCCTCTTTATGTTTATATTATCATTACACGTTTTTCTTGTTTAACACTGTAAACTGCTTTAACACAATCTGTATTGTTTAAAGTGCTATATAAATAAAGGTGACTTGAATTAGAAAACAAAATTGTTGTTTACTACATTGTGTTTCACTTTAAATTGAGCTCCATTGTGTTGCTTTTATGCTGGAAAACTGAAGAATCACCTGTTTTTCACACCGGTCGTGAGAACATTATGACAGCAGATGATATTCTAACATTCCAACATGTTCGTAAATTGGATAATATAAACAAATATAATATAAAATGTTTACATTCACCACTACTCACTCTCTACAGTATAGTTTGTATATAAGGTTTGTTAGCTGATAGAGTTTGGGTTTCCTGCCACTGTCACCTTTGGCTTGCTTATTTGGCATTTAAAAGACACATAATATTGTCTCCTCTAGAGCTGCTTTAAAGCTGAATCAAATTTGTTTAATAATTGATGAAATTTGCAACATCAACACTTATCGAACTGAATTGAATTAACATTGCACTGACTCAAGCTGAAAAACAACACTGTTGTCTGCTGTAGAGCCACTTATAGCTAAACTGAACTGGTCTCATGATTGATGAAAGCAATTGAACTGAACGTGAATGACCTGCACTACATGTTCTTAACAGATTTATTTAGCACAAAATATTTTTATTTTGAGCATCCAGTGTAGAAACCTGACAAATAACGTGGACAATTCCACTTTGTCGTCCCTTATAATGGGAGCTGACGAATGAGAGAGAGGGTTTTGAGCCACGGAAAAGTCTCAATGCTCTTCCTGCTGGACAGATAGACTTGGGTACACTCATGCCTTCAGAGAAAGAACTTATTTATCATTTTGTTTTACAGTACACTTGTTGCATGCAGTATTCCTTAATCTCATGCAATAAATAAATTATCCTGAAGTGCAGGTCTCAAATAAAAATGAAAGTTAAGACTGGAGCTTTTGCTCTCTCTTTGTATTGGTAAAGAGTGTGGTGAAGTGGTACTTTTCCATCAGGTTTCCACATATCAGAACAGCTTAGCATCAACACGGACCTCGATGAGCCTTTAATCTGAACCACAATCGGCCTTTGCCTCAGTGAAAGTCTATCATGGCCTCAGGCTTGCCCTTCACTCTTTGTATGTGCATGTGTGTTTCTATAAACTCCTCGGGCCATTGACATTGGGCTGTTGTATCAAGGAGTGTTGTGAGGGAGGAAGTGATGTCTAGCAGGTCTTACACTTGTTCGCTGCCATCTTTTAATTACTACTTCACTGTTAGCCTTCCAAATCCAGCACAACCCACATAGAGAAGATCACGGATGAGATTGCTTTAGTATCTCAGCTCTTCCTCTTAGAGATTGCAATAAGATTAAACTCAGAAAAAAACCTAGGCAATGTCATGCCATTTTACTCTTTGTTACAAGAATTCTTGCCTATTTCTTGTGGATATCTTATTAAAATCAATCTATTTAATCAATATCCAATAGTTTTTGAAGAAAATATAGCATCCCAAAACTAGATGTTCTACTTCTCCCTTTTTTTTCTCAACTACTTCCCCCCCCCAAAAAACAGCATAGTATTCATAAGCATAAAAACAATAAACTAAATATTCTAAGAGGATTACAATACAATAAACTACAGTGAAAATGTTACACATAGAAGCAACTTATGAGTAAAACATTTTTTTCTTAAAAATATATATATATATTTTTTCTTTCTTGAACAAAAGGTATTTTCTTTGAAATGTTCCATTTATGAAAATAAAATTGAACAAGGAATAGTTCTAAAATAATTAAGGGTTTATTTTCAAATATTATTTTGGCTAATACAGAAGTTTGGAGATAACGTCTCGGTTACGTATGTAACCTTGAATAGGGAACACGATGCTGCGTGAGATGCGACGGGAAACACCTCTGGTGTGACTATTGTCTGAAGCCCTATACCATCACGCCAATTCATTGACCAATGGCGCTAGCACCGCCTCTTAGGAATACATCACGTCTACTTCTAATGCTCGTGCCAATCATAGACGCAAAGTAGAAGAACGACCAGCTACACAGCATATCGTTCTCGATTCAGGGAACCAAGGTTACATATGTATCCGAGACGTTCCCTTTCATAGGGTCACTCAACGCTGCGTAAGATGCTAAGGGAATGGTATACCATAGCGCCTTCAACTATATTGCAGAATTGTCTGGGAGACAGAGAAAAGCATGGAGCTCAAACAGTCAAGACCTGGGAGCCAGGTGCCTTCCCCACCTTCAAACCATAAAACTTGATAAAGGTATGCAGAGAGAACCACCCTGTTGCTACACAAATACCCTCCAAGGCAGACCCTCTAAACAAAGCCTGATACGAAGCCATTCCTCTAGTGGAATGAGTGCGCACGCCTCATGGGCAGCAGGGATAGCATCAGTCACCCAATGAGACATCCTCTGCTTTGTAACAGCCACTCCCCTGTTTCAACCACCAAAACATACAAACAGCTGACTGTGTCATGCAATCAACTTAGGTAATGTTTGTATTAAACAGACTATTACTTTATTTCTGCTATTGCAGGTTCATTTTGCAAATGTAAGCATTTTAAATTTTTGTGCAAACTTGGTGCTTAATAAAAAATAGTCGCATTTACAAAATCAGGTAATTGCGTTAGCCTATCTATGCAAATGTATGTTTGTTTATGTAGAGACAAAAGAATTAGGCTCACCGTATGTCACCATCACTTTAGTGTAGTGATTGTGTGCATTTGTGAAGACACTAATGAATGGTACAATCACAAAAAAAAACCTTCAGCT
>NW_015623663.1:151228-178327 GCF_001515625.1 Sinocyclocheilus rhinocerous
AAAAAAAGCGCAAATAGTGTTAAATGGGATCTAAATGAACGTAAAAATGTTCATACACCTGTAAATGTTTTATTTATTTATTTTGCATTCAGATCGATTTCAGCCTATACCTGCACTGGATGGCCAATTTCACATTTTGTATATTTTCAAAATACTGTATGTGTATTTAAATAAATTTTTCCATAGTATTTTGTGTTTTTATTTTAAATACATTTTCATGCCCTTCACTACCTAATACAATAATTTTTTTCTTAAAAGCATCTGAAAAAAGTGGGGTCGTCTTATATTCATAGTCTAGACTTTCACATAGCAATAATATACCTGAAACGATAAGCGTCACCAAATGAGTGCAAAACGAGTGTACCCACTGAAGCGACCCACTACGGTTTATAGCGCTACCCTGTTATGCCATCAGTGCCCAGTGTTTCTCAATCAGTGGGTCACAAGACCGTTTTGTATGGGTTGCTGAATGTACAGTCAAAGAAACGAACATTGTTTTTCTGATGCAAGACTTTTTTGAAAGCTGCATACATGCTGTTGACCCGTCTTAAGAATGCCAGAGAAAAACGTGCTGTCCTGATTCAGTATTTGCAGTCAGATATGGTGTTGTCAAGATGTACGTCAGTGTCATTCTAACATTAGAACGAAAGTCTCACCTCAGAAAAAGACATTCTTCTGTCAGCCATTATACTGTGCAGACTCTGCAGTTGCACACACACTTGAGGCGCTGTGCATCACTTTATAAATAAGGTTTAAATAAAAGGTTTTACATTAAGAAAACCATCAAGACAAGATTTGGTCTTCAAAAAGCCTTTTCCCAAAGGTACATCTTAAAAAGGTGTGTGTGTGGGGGGGGGCAGAGGGTCTTTGGAAAAGAGTATCCAATGCAAACCCACAAACACCATTAAGCAGAATGGATAGATACAATCATGGCACGGTGGTGGCACTCTAGTCAGATAAGAAACTCATTTAACATTAGACAAGAGAGAAAAAAAGTTTTTCCTACCATGCATGTCAGCAGTGGATTCGAATCCTGGTAAGTTAAAACAGGATATCTCATCAGTGGCAGATGAATACCACTTCAGCACTCAGATGTCTTCTTGACTCCAAGATCAGGACACTCTGATCTACAGTGCTGAGGCCACACAGGGATCCTGCTTGAGCAGAGACACAGGAAACTGTAAACCTAAAATATATATATATAAATAAAAGTGTTGTATCTATCCAAAGACTTGGTCTGGAACAAATTCTCACCTCCACCACCAGACTGTACTGCAAAGAAAAACAGCAATATTAGCCTTTTAAAAGTTATCAAAATAACTAAAAGATGACAGATCAGGCCTTACCATTTGATCAAGAGGAACAAATTTGGCACCCATGGTCACAACTGTTAGTTGCATTTCCCTTTTGCAATGAATTTCACTCACATCCATTGCACAATGCATTTCAACTTGTTGAAAAACCATTACGCCATAAGTTCTGATTTTAATATTCATCCAATATGCACGCTCTAATATTCATCCAAAGGTCATTAGTAGCTCACCAGTTTGTCCTGGACTCTAGATGGGTTTGTCTGTTTGGATGAAGTTCAAAGGCAGGTAAGGTCTAAACAGGACTTCTCTCATTTTGAAGAACCTCCCTTGAAGTTCCACCCAGTTTCTGCAATAATTCTCCAGCTATTCGAGGAGCCTGTAGAGAAAAGCGTTAATGCAAAAAAAATAAAATAAAATAAAAACCACACACTAAAGCAATGGTGAAACTGTTGAAGATCTCTGCTGCCCAAGTTGTGTTGTCCTGTTTGTCATCAAGCAGAAAAACTGTCATTGTGAGGCGAGACTCTCGGTTGGCTTTAAAATTTGGCATTAGAGCCAGACACAATCACTACAGCAAAGCAAGGATCTGTGGAAACATCATACAGAAATCTAGGGTCAGAAATCAAATCAGATCAGCACAAATATTCATGCAAGTGTATAATCACAGAAGTAGTTTTCATAATACTAGAGACTAAAAAACAAGTCAACTTGCTCACAAACTTTCAGGTTAAAAGGATTCAGGTTAAAACTGACAGCATGACATGTTTTGTTCACTTCAAAGCATATTTACTTACGGTCCAGATTTCTGTCCATTAACAGCAAAGAGGAAAAGGGCTAAAATAAGCCCTTTCCAAACACAAATCTTAACTATATGGAGTGATCATCCAAGATTAGAACCAAATCAGGTACCTCTTTCAGAAACTTCACCAAGCTCTACTGCTACTTACTGCTTTACAGCTATTCTCTATCAGCTTCTCTGATGGCAGCGATATTTAAGCACTCTTAATTGTTGGGCGGAACTCATTAAGCTCGTTAATTTCAATGATTAACCTCCAACCTGGAATTAATTTTGTCTGTTTATGAATAGTATCTAGTATAGCTTTAAAACTAAATGATGACTCAATTACAGAATATAGGACAAACGGAACAGTATTAAAAGTATTTTAGAATGTGCAGAGGGAGGGCAAGGCAGTAAATATGTATTTGCTTTTCTAAAAGAACCTGGACTGAACAGGAGACTGTAATATAAATGGACTGTAGAACAGCAGGTGGCAGTAATGCAACAAATTGGATGCCAAATGCCGTAAAACTCCAACGAAGAAGAAGAAGAGCTTTAAAATATAACACATCTTAATTAAATATAGCTAAAGTTACATCATACATTTCAATGATTTTAAATGTTTTATTTTAATCTTATTTACTCCACCCTCAAGACATTTCCATTGCTTGAAAATAAAGCATGTAACTTCCGATAATTAAGAAAGTTTTAATATCACTGCTATCAAGGCAGATGGTTGCGAGAAGCTTAAAATACGGAACGATAGATCTTAACAGAAGTTGAGCAGGGTTTCTGAAAGAGAAGCCTCATTCACATCTAGTTTTGGATGATCATTCTTCTATAAGGGAGAATTGTGTTTGGAAAGGGCTCATTTAGCTCTTTTCCTCTTTGCTGTTGCTGGACAGAGATCAGGGACTTAAGTAAATGGGCTTTGAAGTGAACAGAAGTGTCCTGCTGTTTGTTTCCTGCTAATGGAATTGTTAAATACATTTTACAGGCTGAATTCACTCAGTATCTCTAAAAACGCTGAACGAGCATAGGTTTATCATTATTACAAAATGGAGACACAATGTAAATAAAAGATGAATTTATTAAAATGGGAGTTTTTGCACTCAATGACTTTGCACTGAACTGACTACACAGCTTTAGTGATTATAAAGGAAGCGTTCTTTACTCACTAATTTCATTCGCAGTTTAAAGAAAAGTTGTTTTTCATGAGATATTGTGACCTTTCTTACAAATAAGCACCTCACACTTCAGTAGAAAAAGTGCCACAAATAGATAAAATGACAAAAATAGATTTTTTTAGTGTTATAATAGTGATTTGATAATCTCTATAAAATAAATTTAAAAGCAAAATGTTGGAGTGGAAATGGCTAATGAGCCAATACGTGCTCCTCTGCAGTCATCTACTGGTAATAATAGTAATTTCATGTCTTTTTGTTATCTTAAAATAAAAGTGTTAATTTTCCTACATCGTATTTTAGTTTTACAACTGATGACAATCTTTGAAGGATGAACAAAAAATGTTTTTGGTCATTACAGTAAAAATAAAATTTCAATTATTATTCAGACTTTTGAGCTTTGAATGCTGGAAAAAGTAGTTTGAAGTACTGGAAATTCCTCAAAAAGTCCTTCATTCTTATAACAGTGGTCTATAACAGTGCGATTTGCTTTGTTATGATCAAAGCTAAATATGATTCATCTTTGGATGCATCACACACTTGTCATTGAGGGAGTAAGATTTGATGATGTACTCAGAGTTCGCCATAACTTGGCTTTTGGTGAATTGATGCCATTGCCAGCCAGCCAGATTTCTTACTGGCTAATTTATTAAGATATTAGAGATGTTCTTATTAAAAAATTAAAAAATAAATAAATACAAAGTTGCTTTCTTCTGCTGTAATTGATGTTACTGACAGGGTCTATTCATGCCACAGCACGTTTTTAAATTATTGACAATGAAATTATTACCCATTTTAGCGGGTTGCCAAACAGATAATTTGCCTGCATTTGGCGCTTGGCAGGTGTTAATTTTGTGTCCTGGTTTGGGGCACAAACAATTGTCTATGCAGTATTAGCCTATAGGTGAAAGTTAAAATTCTAGTCAAGTCCAATCAGGTAGTAAAGAGTCAGTTTTTTAAGATGATGAACAATTGTGACTAAGTCCATTTCATCTACTTCTTTACAGTAGCTTCCTATACCCTGCTGGATTCTTCAAATTGCTGTTTGTAGTTTTTCATTGAGGCATTTGCGCTTTTTAAAATGTCATGTATCACATGGTATGAAGTACACACAAAATGCATCATCATGTGGGTGGCTTTCTCTGTTCTTCAAATGTTATTTAGACGTCTTCAGTGACTACCTAAGTGGCATTTAAGTGACACAGCCTGTAGGTCCATGGACACAAGCATTAAAGGTACTTAACCTTATCTGTCTGTAATGAATGTGCTGCACAGGGCTTCAGATAATGGCAAAGCACCCTCACCCACTCACGTACCACAAACACACACACAGTTAATTCTCACTCGAGGGCCATATTGTAGTTATTAATGGATGACACTGGAGAAGGTCTTTGCGAGTATTCGCCTGGCTAACCCTCTCTGCCGCATCTCGTCCACCCAAGACACCTTGAGGGATCCTGTGGAAATCAAAACAGCGTAAGACCTTTCCTCCATTTATGAGCCTTAAGTGACAGCCTTTCTTTCCACAAGCTCCCTGTTCAGAAATAAATGTCCCAATAAGATACGCTCCCGTAAGGAAATATCCGCCGAATAGTGCTCATTTATTTCCCGTAACCTGCTGAGAGCAGGATTGTGACCTGAAGGAAACCTAGCCCATCACCATATTGTATAACACTGTCGTTCAGGTACACACAAATTAAGACGGTGTTGCAACAGACAATTTCATTCTGTTAAAAGTGGCAAGCAGAAGACATAAAACCTGACAACTTTACAAGACTGTATCCTCCAACCATTATAAAAAGCTCTGTGGTCAATCTTTCCAAATATAAACATCTTGCAAATGGCACCCCGTTTATCAGTCACATATGAGATGGCAGGCCAATAAATTGGTCCATGGGACCTGTTATTTCTTGATTTAATAAAAGTGATTCAGTAATAAAATACTCAATGGGAACATTTATTTTCTAACATACTGAAAGTTGCTATCCTGAGCCTCTTGGGGTAAACTGATGGGTTATCATACTGTTTTTGGATGTCTGGAGTCTAAGCAGTTAGTTTTGCAACTCAGACATGGGTCAAACCCAGAAGGGACATCCCACTTAGATAGAATAAATCATACATGGTTTGTAATTTACGTTCACATTGATATAGCCATTGGGGGGACAGCATCTGGACTCCAGTGGTTTTCCTCATATTCGGAGCAAGCTAATAAACAAAAACGACTCAATTTCACAACCCAACGAAAAAACAGCTAAACAATCTGAGGCTGAACAGTGTCGGAAAAATGAATATTTAGGCTGTGAAACCAGTTAAACCAGCATGAATTAGCTTGTTGCTAAGCTAATGGCTGAATACTTTGATCAGGTTATAATTTTCCCCTATCTATAAAAACATTGGGTAACACTTTTTAAAATAAGGTTCAATAGTTAACATTAATTAACTACTTTAGTTAACATGAACTTAGCATGAACAATACTTCTATAGCATTTATTAATCTTAGTTAATGTTAACTTCAGTATTTACTAATGCATTATATTCTATTGTTTTTGTTTGTTTGTTCTGTGTTTTGTCATTCTTCTTCTATAAGTTTTACCAGAGACGAACTCCTTAACATTAAGCAGCACATCCCAGACAATATTTTTCCGGTTTTTGATTATTCGGACATTTTGTTGGACATTCTAGTCGGAGGTAGGTATGTGTTGTTCAAACGCGCGCGGCTTTCGGACTGCACTCCCAAGCATTCATCTTGCGAATGTCCGTTCCCTTCCTAACAAAACGGATGAACTTCTTCTCCTCACCCGCACCAACAAGGACTTTTCAAACTCATCGACGTGTTTCAGAAAGGCGGGGCATAGAGGAGAAACAATAATGTACAGTATGTGGAAAATAATGTGTTTTTAACCTTAAACCACATAAACATTTCATTACACCAAATACACAAAATAATGTTTTTTTTTAGCAACATCATATGACCCCTTTAAAAGTTAAAAACCAAACGGATGTTCATAAAACCTTACATTGCTGTTGAAGATGAAATATAACACAGATAACATTAAATAAATATTTTTTTACCAGGTTAAATGTTGATTATTATTATTAGTAACAGTTCATGTTACATGTAACATTAACTAGGAAACCCTAAGGAACACAATTGCTCATTAACTAAGGAACCCTGATTCAATATCCACATATTCTCGTGAGGGACATCTCGCTCCACCGGGCAGCTAGTCAAAGGGAACTGTCCTCAGACAGTTATCAACTTTGATAATGTTGCACGTGGGCCACCGAAAATACTCCTTCGTCGAATCCGCCGGCCGTTCCTCACTCTAGCCCGCCGTGTGTGACGCTGTGTACCGTTGTGAAAGCGAAACTACTTTGTTTGGTCTTCCAAAAGAGCCCCTTTAAAAGTTAAAAACCAAACGGATGTTCATAAAACCTTACATTGCTGTTGAAGATGAAATATAACACAGATAACATTAAATAAATATTTTTTTACCAGGTTAAATGTTGATTATTATTATTAGTAACCTTTTTCTAAACCTTTCTACTTAACTGTCGGTCACGCACATCCACCATGTTTGTAGTTCTTTAATGCTTTTTATTCGTATTTGTAGTTCTCAACCGAATCATTCATCAAAGCGCAATGGATTGTGGGTAATATTATCCATTAGAGTGTGCTCAGATCCACACTTCAAAAATCAACCTGAAATAGTAGACCATCCGGGTTTTTTTTGGCATACTCTTTTTAACATACTATGCTTTGGGACACACTAATTCTACTCTCACATACTATTTAGGATGGATAATATGAACATTGAACATTGGGACGAAGGGATGCATACTTCCGGGGCACTCTGCTAATGATGTCACGGGCTGTGCGGGCCAATGATTTGGAGGGTTTTTACACATGCTTCAGACAACGGTCATGCTGATGGTATTCCCCAAAGTGTCCCCTAGGGGACGCAGTGTGGAGTCCCCTTGAACCATTGTTGAGTGTTGACTAGCAATAATTTTGCTATAATGTCACGTGAAACTAATATCAGCATAGCCAGAACATGACTTGAAAAGATAAGAAGATAAGTGGTTGCCAGGTTGAGTTTGTCACAGTGTCATGTTCCTGCTCTCATTGGAAGCATGTTGGAGATGAGTTGAAATCAGCTGTTTCCCTTTCCCTCTTACTGATACGTTTGACTTCACTGGTTTACTTTGAATACGCTATGCACGCATACCATAAATTCTGCCTTGAATTTGTTCACTTTTTTGATGGTCTTTAATGCCGCTCTTTGAAGAGAAGCATTTTATCACACTGTTCTCGTTCTGTTAGCATATCAGTAGCTGAATCTCTGTTGTATCATGCTGTACTTTATAGCACACACATAACAGGCTATGATACAGTCAAATAGAAATTCAGCATTAAACAGTTTTAACAATGAAAAAGATAATCTAACAGAAATCAACAGGGAACTGAAGTGTAACAGCTTATTAAACAAAGACAACAACTGAAGCAGAGGGAAACCAGGCCTTAAATACACCAGGGTAAACTAGGAACACCTGAGGAGACAATCACCGAGAAGAAATATTCGACAAAAGAACTGTAACATGACTACAAAACTAGACACAAAAAACAGGACACAATAATTAGAGTGATATCAACATATAAATGCGTGACTCACTCTGAAGCTGCAATTGACATAGTGATACTAACACGGGACAAAAATATGGCATGGCAAAATTAGCGCAAAGTAAATGCAGACTAATAGATTACTAGAAAAAAATTTGCATCTATATATATTTTTTAAAATTCCATTCCAATTACTTGTAAAAGTAATGCCTTGAAAATAATCTTAAATGTCTCACTGTACATTGCTATTCTTGTTATGGTGGAGCCGTTGCTTACACATTACATCTGCACTTTATTAGAAAACCCATACTAATTTCAGATACTCAGTGATTTGATTCTTACTTCTCCATCTCACAGTAAAATTAAAATGTTAAGTTTTAGTAAACTTGTAGCTAAAGTTCAGGTGAATGCAAATGTCTATCTGACTAATAAAATTAAAATGTATGCAAATCCATTAAAATAATTTACAACAACTGCAAACAACTAATGAATTTGAATTAATTTTTATCTCAACATGTTTGTTATGATGCACAGATATCAATTTTAACCATAAAAAGTAATATATTACAGACAATGATGCATGTGGAACAACAATAATATGTATAGTTCTGATCTACCGTCTTAACATAATATACATATAATATAATTTATTCTCAATCATGGTTAGTTTATATTAATATTGAAGGCTATATGCTTAATATGTAGCTCTGCTTGACACATTTTGAATCAGGGGGTCCCTGCTCCATCTCTCTATTGCCAAAGGGGTCCTTGCCCTGAAAAACATTGAATACCCCTGCATGTTACTAAGTTAGTAAGTATGTTAGTAAGTGTACTTCTTTAAAGTGAGACAAAAGATTATTAAAACAAAATTATTTAAAATGTACTTCAAAGTGAAACTTTAATTTGACATTATTATAAATTGCACATTTTAAAAGTCTGCTTAAGTGTGTTATGAAAGTGTCTCTTTTTAAGTATAATTAATTGACTTTTATTCCATTAAAATTATCTGCAAGTACATATATATTTTTTTATTATACTTTTAAGATTTGTACACTACAGAAGTACACTACAGGTGCACATTCAATACAGTTAAGTACACTTATTTTTCCAAAGGAGAGACAACATGTGAAAATTAAAAAGATGAATGTTGAGTGTCTATACTGAATAGCTGGTGCCAAAGAGAACTGCACATCTCCTCCCGTCTGCCCAAATATATCTTTGCTTTTGTGCAGATTTAGGGGCCATTTACATGACACTGTTTTCAACTAAAAAACTGAAACCTTTTAAAAACGCAAAGAAAACTCTGTTTTTAATACACTGTTGTCATGTAAATGTATAGCCTTAGAAACAGCATCCGAATATTACAGTCCATGGTGTTTAAATGTGTGACTGTCTGTTAATGGAAACGGGCTCCAGCTGCAGAATAGCAGCCAATAATTTGAGTAAACTGCTTTGAGCTTTCTCTTAAAGGTCATGACTATGAAATCAGAAATCAGAGAGGACATCCTTATGCTAAACACACCAGCAGGTCAGCATGTCCACTGTGAATTTAAAGTCATGAAAAGCCCTTCCTTACTGATCTCACCTCTGTAATCCAACGTAAGTCAAACAATAAAGATGTATGTAGAGTGGGATTTAATTTCATCAAAAGGGAAATTTATCCGATCTTGAAAGGGGGGGTCGATACATAGCAGAGGCATGCGATTGATAGGAAGGGGTTGAAAAGTAAAAGGAATTCATGTATTTTTTTTAAAGAGATTTATTGACTTATAATGTGCACATTAACCATTCACAATAACAAAAGGAACACACATACATACTGTAGATAAAGGTCAGTTTTGATTTCATGTGTGAAATCATTGGAGTTTAGCCTTTGTGCTCAAGTCTATTAAGTCTAGTAATACCAGGAGAAAATTGTCTATAATCCCGCTACACATCAGGGGCCCGTTATTACGTACACATCAGCTGTACGTAAGTTACAACTTAGCCTAGTTTTGACATAAATAGACACAAAGTTAGAACTTACGCACTACTAAATATTTTTCCGTTGCACCATTACACTTAGTTGAAGTGTAACTCTAGGTATAAACTAAATCTTTACGGAAGCATCTAATCAGGAGTAACGGTTAGAATAAAATAGCAGACTGAGTGAACTGCATCAATATGCTCTTCTTTTACCCGACAACCTGCAATCCTTTAGGCATATATGATGCTGCTGACATTTACACTCACGTACATATTAAGAGAGAGAACAATATGCGAATAAATGTATTTTGTTTCTTTTTTAACGCCTATTCAACTCCCCATCTACAGCGAGCCTCTGTGCGCTTCGGTCCGTGTTGCGCATGTCAGATGAAATAATAAATAAATGGCATTTCTTATGTTTTTTTTTCTTTCAGTATTTATTGATCTTTATTTATATCAATTACAGTTTCTGAATGTTATTTACATATAACAATAGCTTACATATAGACTAATGTTATTAATGTATAATTTTTAATAGAAACTTGTTTTTACCGTTAGTATACGTGAGGCAAAAGAAGTTCGAATGAAGGATAAATTAAAATTCATAGCATTTAAACAAGTTCTGCTTGCGTATTTGAAGGTTTCTATTGGATGATTTAGGGTAAATGTCATATTATGCGACTACGCATTACTTTACGGAGAGTTTACGAACTACTTGCTACGTCCTGCCTTACGAACAACTGGTGCAACCAAATAATGTATAGATTTAGTGACAAACTAGCTAGTGGTTACTAAGCCTTTAGTGTGGACTTAACGTTCTAATTTAAGTAAGAACTTACGAATGGTTGGTGCAACCCAACCCAGGACCCTGAGAAGTACAAACCCGCCATGGTAGTTCATTAGTGCTCAGTTCTGCAGGTTGTTTTGATCCGATCACACATGCTGCCAATGCTGGACAATGATGGCATGATAATGCAGGTTAGCTGATGATACTGTGAGAACACATAGAGTTATAGTTATAATGGTTGCCAAGCCACTGTCTGTTAGGTAGTAGGGACATTGCATACTTGCTATAAAAAAAAAATCACCTACAGCAGAAGATTTGACTTAAGATGTGGCTGTTCATATAGAAATTTACTGTTGTTCTTACTTTGAATTTAGAGATGAAAGTTGTGCTCTCTTGAGTAGGTTATCTAGATTAAATCTGCCCGTATGCCCATAAAATATACGAATGGAAACTATCACCTTGTGCCAGAATGACCGTCTCAAATGAAGCTATGCTGATACTCCTAAATCCTTTCAAATATTTTAGCAGGAAAATGAAAATAAATGCATGTCAACTGAAATCACAACACATAAATACTTGTCCCATATCTGTCAGGCAGCAAACTTTACTGTCTGGTTGGAAAGACAGAAACTCGGATTAAGAGCAGAAATGAGTCGATGGGCCCAGAGTGATCTATTCTTTGTTTTATATTACTTTTTTGAAGAAAAGAAAGGCTGTAAGGTCCCACAGTATTTGTTATCGTATAAAACCACAGCAGAAAAATGAACACAAAAGCAATACTGACCAATGAAATGAGATTATCATATATTTTGTATAACATCCAAGCCTTTCATTGAAGTTATGATCAACCGAGATATTTGCACAATAGTTATGGCAAGTCCTATTAATTTCCACGAACCGTTTCTTTCAGACAGTTCGATTAAATGAACCGGTTCATAAACCGATTCATCAGTTCTTTATGTCATCACACAATGATGTCACTCATTTCTTTTTTAACAACTCAGTGTCATGTTATATCAATGAAACATTCAAATAAAGCTATTTGTGTGACCGCTTATTGCTGATTATTGCCTTTCATTCACTTAAGTTAATGATATCTGTGGTCACAGTTTCAATTGCTGATCCTTCATATCGGATATGACTGATCAATACAGAGCAGCTTATATCTTGGATAATTTTCCTAAAAGTTTCGCACATACAGCACACATTACATACATTGATGCACATTCTCAGATATGTACTACATGTCTAAAATATATAGAAAGAAAGAATAAACCAATCTTATAAACTCATTGTTTTAGCTTAACAAATTAAAATATGAACTTCATGCTGTCAGACCCTGTTTCGGGTTTTGTGCGTGTTTTCCTCCCCCCACGTGCTCCATGTTATTTTTATGCCCTTATTTGGTTTTTCTGTTCCTGTTCCCATTTAGTTGATTTAGTTTCAGCTGTGTCCCATTTAATATCCCTGTTATTTCCTTGATTAGCTCCTTTACTTAAACCCAGTGTTTACTAGTGTTTAGCGTCCGGTGTTAAATGTCTTCTGGTCTCCTCGTTGTCATCCTGCCTGATTTTTGTATGCCCGTTTATTTATTAAAGTCTGTTTGTTTTGAGTTCATCCTGCATCTCCTCGTTTCCTGGCTGCCCATTCCCTGGGAATCATGACAGAACATCGGACCGAAAACAGTAAGCGGCGCCCCTTCTCCCGTGTTTTTGTTTTCGTTTTGAACAGTCTTTTGATTTTCTTTCTTCTCCCCGCGGTATGAGGACCACCCTGCTGTCAAGCTCGCCGGCCGCGCCGTTGTCAAGCCTGCCGGCCGCGGCTCACTCAAGCCCGCCTGCCACGGCGAAGACAAGCCCACCGGCCGCCCCTGAGCTCGCTCCTGTGTCGGCTCCAGCCCCAGAGCTCGCTCCAGTAAGGGCTCCTATCCCCGAGTTTAGCCCAGTGAGGGCTCCTGTTCCCGAGTTTAGCCCACGGAGGCCCGAACTGCCTGATCCGCCATGGGGCCCCAAACGCGGACCCCCCCCCGCTGGATGTTGTGTGTCAGACTCTGTTTTCGTTTTGAACAGTCTTTTGATTTTCTTTCTTCTCCCCGCGGTATGAGGACCACCCTGCTGTCAAGCTCGCCGGCCGCGCCGTTGTCAAGCCTGCCGGCCGCGGCTCACTCAAGCCCGCCGGCCGTTCATCAGTCAAACCCGCCGGCCGCCCTATTCACCTGTAACCAGAAGAGGAGAATCGCCTGCCACGGCGAAGACAAGCCCACCGGCCGCCCCTGAGCTCGCTCCTGTGTCGGCTCCAGCCCCAGAGCTCGCTCCAGTAAGGGCTCCTATCCCCGAGTTTAGCCCAGTGAGGGCTCCTGTTCCCGAGTTTAGCCCACGGAGGCCCGAACTGCCTGATCCGCCATGGGGCCCCAAACGCGGACCCCCCCCCGCTGGATGTTGTGTGTCAGACTCTGTTTCGGGTTTTGTGCGTGTTTTCCTCCCCCCACGTGCTCCATGTTATATTTTTATGCCCTTATTTGGTTTTCCTGTTCCTGTTCCCATTTAGTTGATTTAGTTTCAGCTGTGTATCATTTAAGGGGTGTCTCGATTCTCTTTTGGTTGAAGGGGTAGGGGTAGGGGAAGGGCCAGATAGCCCTTCAAACGAAGATTTTTCGGGACCACACTTCAAACGAAGGGGTATGAATTATCTCAGCATAAACCGGCTTCAGCGGCAACATGGCTGCGTGAGCGAACAAAAAGACACATAAATGTAAGCATTTTTGGGTATTAATAAAGATTTTAACGAAAAGTAATCATTTGTTTTATGTTACTTTCAATTGTGAGTTCATATTTACGATCATGTTACTCAAAGAAATGTTTGCAAAAAATCGCTAAAGTTTGCTAACGTCATATCATTACAGACTGCACGATAGTGCCACAACATATTTTCATGTCTGATCAGGGCGATAACCACCATAGACATTGAGGGGGGCTAGTCCCCCCAATAATTATAAATCGCTAAACCATTTTCTCAAATATTGTCAGAGCAAGAGAGAGACCGAAAGAGAGAGAGATGAAAGTTGCGTGTATGCGCGTCTGTGCGTTTCTCTTTTTAGAGTGAGTTTACTTCAAAAACAGCGATTTTATCCTCTTGTTGCTGGAAAATATAATGTAGCGATTCTGTATTTAAACTGTTATTAATAAAAGTCGTGGGGCAGCGTTGACAAGTATCTGCACGATAGTGCCACAACATATTTTCAAGTCTGATCAGGGCGATAACCACCGTAGACATTGAGGGGGGCTAGTCCCCCCAATAATTAGAAATCGCTAAACCCTTTTTTCAAATATTGCCAATTCGAGAGAGAGAGAGAGAGAGAGATGAAAGTTGCGTGTATGCGCGTCTGTGCGTTTCTCTTTTTAGAGTGAGTTTACTTAAAAAATAGCGATTTTATCCTCTGGTTGCTGGAAAATATAATGTAGCGATTCAGTATTTAAACTGTTATTAATAAAAGTTGCGGGGTAGCGTTGACAAGTTTCTTTTCTCCTAGATGTGTGAGCTGCGCGATCTCTGTGTGTGTGTGTGTGTGTCAGTAAGCAGCGCATTAATATAGAACGATAATTAAAGGCTCTAATTCACACCAGCATGGGTGTGTGTATTGACGTATGATGACATGTGACAGCATAGTAGTGGTGTCCCAATTCTTAGGGGAATATTTTCACCCCTACCCCTTGACACTCTGTTTCAAGGGACAAGGGGTAGGTGGAGGGGTAGGGGAAGGGGTATAAAATAGAATTGGGATTGGGCCTTAATCTCCCTGTTATTTCCTTGATTAGCTTCTTTACTTAAACCCAGTGTTTCCAAGTGTCTAGCGTACGATTTTAAATGTCTTCTGGTCTCCTCGTTGTCATCCTGCCTGATTTTTGTATGCCCGTTTATTTATTAAAGTCTGTTTGTTTTGAGTTTATTCTGCATCTCCTCATTTCCTCGCTGCCCGCTCCCTGGGAATCATGACACATGAACAATGAACCATAGTAAAAATCAGGTTTTTCCATGTTTTAATGTAGGCCTATTTAATAAAACTAGTTTTTATTTCCAGTAGGCCTACATTTTGATTGTTATTAAAGAAACTTAGATTTCAGCCAACATCATTCTATTCAGAGCTATGTGAAACAGCCAATTCACTCCGTCAAACAGAGTAAAGTGGATAAAGAGCTTGTAAAAATGATTGCTCTTGATTTGCAACCCTTTTCCATTGTTAAGGACAAAGGATTTAGAGCTTAAACAAAAGCACTTGATCCATCTTACATTCTTCCAAGCAGACAGACCATTTCAGCAATACTTTTGCCCCAAATGTACAACTCAGTTAGAGCAGAGCTGACGGTCAAAGTAAACAGTGCCTCTGCTGTGTGTTTGACAACAGACTGTTGGACATCTTTAAAAACAACATGTTTAATGGCTGTGACCTGCCATTTCACTGATCATGATTTTAAACTGTCATCCTCTCTACTGGATTGTTTTCCATTTACTGAAATGCACACAGCTGACAACCTGGAAGCAGAACTCCACAGAATTTGTGGAGAATGGGGCATCACTGATGATACAATTGTTGCACATGTATCTGATAATGCTAGCAACATTAAAGTTGCATTCGGAAGGCTGGATGGAGGCACTTGCCTTGCTTTGCCCACACTGTAAACCTGATCGTGAAGGAGGGTTTAAAACACATTCTGGGGGTTGTGTCAAAGGTAAAAACTATCATTGAGCACTTTCACAACTCAGAGACAGATGGGCCTTGAAGAGTTAAAGCTCAAGCAGGATGTAGTAACAAGGGGGAACCCTACCTTTTACATGCTGCAAAGATTTTGTCAGCAAAAAGATTGCATTATTGCCACACTTGCCCTTGTCAGCCCCAGCTTGCCAACACTGACCCCTGATGAGTGGAAGATTGTGAACAATGCCTGAAAGATACTAAAGCCTTTTTTAGAAGTTACAGCTGAAATTAGTGCAGAAAGCTTTGTATATTTTAATATAATTTAAGCTTTACTTTATCTATTTATTGGCAACTTTATTGGCACTACTTGAAAATGTACAAATGATTTTAACAGAAATTATACAATGATTAAAAGCTTATTTGTTAATGTATTTTTCAATGCTATACAAATGTCATTAAATTTCAGTTCACATATTACCTAATGCTCTTTGTTTACTTTTACAAATGTTGTGGGACAAATAGCTTAATTAGTAATTTTAAACACCTCACAATCTATTTATTTTAATATAATATTCATTAATAATCACAGTCCATAAAGGTCATATATTTGGTCTTTGTTTGTTGTGTAGACTTCTACTATTTACTCATCTATTTACTCATCATTTAAAGGGGTCATATGATGCTGCTAAAAAGAACATTATTTTGTGTATTTGGTGTAATGAAATGTGTTTATGCGGTTTAAGGTTCAAAAAACACATTATTTTCCACATACTGTACATTATTGTTTCTGCTCTATGCCCCGCCGATTTTTACAAAGCTCATTGGTCTGAAAAAGCGAGGTGTACTCTGATTGGCCAGCTATCCAGTGCATTATGATTGGCCGAATACCTCAAGCGTGAGACGGAAATGTTACGCCACTTACCATACTGTGATGCCCTGTCCGGCCGGAGCGACGATGCTTAAAACTCGCGTTTGAATCGTCAGTGGCAAATTCTTTAAATATAAAAAACCTACTTACAGACAGTGAGTCAGAACAGCCGGCATTGTAGTCTACTCTACCAGGATCAGGAAACAGTCCTCCATAAAATGCACTGCACACATCTGAATATTTGGGTTAAACTGTTCTGGAACAGTGTTGTAAATACAACTTAACCACTGATTTCCGGGCATTCAGGGCTAAACTCTGGATCGGGAGCCCCCTCTGGACTGAACACGGGAACAGGATGGCGCTCTGGAGGAGCGGACACTTGAGGTCGCTTTCGAGGAGCAGGCACTGGAGGGCGCTCTGGACTGGATTCGGGGACTGGAGCCCTCTCCTCTTCAGTGTGGCACATTCGCCACGTCATACTCAGCCGCGATGCAGGGGGCGGAGCTCCTCTCCGCGCTCACACCTTCCGCGCCTTTCTCCCCTGTGGCGGGCATTGTCGCTGGCTCTCGCACCCTGGTCTGATGGGTTCGGCTCTATCTCCGGGGCAATCCTCCGGTCAGTTGCTCGCCGTTGCGCTGGCTCGTTGATCACAGCGGGATTAGGCTCTCCGTCATCGGTGGGCTCGGGCTGATGCTCCGCACCACGAGGAGATGGTGGGCTGGGCACTGGGTCGGGAGTGGATCTGTGTCTCGCCAGTATCCACTCCACAAAGACGGCGAAGTCCTCTCGAGCACCATCCTCGGACGACGGCGCTCTGCATGCGATGTTTAGACTCGCATCGTAGAACGCACAGAGCACGTCGTCCGGGTAGCTGGTGGTGTTTGCTAAGAGCAGGAACAGTCTCGTGTGGTCCTCGAGAGATCGGTCCCCCTGCTCCAGCAGGAGGAGGAGGTACTCTGGGCAAAGAAGGGCATCCATAGGAGAAACACAACGGAAACAAAAGCACTGAGAGAAAAACGAGAAAACAAACGGAAGGGAAAACACGGAGGTAATTGTTTTTAGGTCAGGTCTTCTGTCATGTTACGCTGCTGCGGGAAGAAGGTAGGAGACACGGAGTAGCATTCACTTTAATGATGAAAACATGGGATAATCCACAATAGGAGCTGGGCAAACACACGTAGAAACAAGTAGAACTGACAAACACAAACTGAACAGACTAGGACTTTTAAACACAGCGCAATCAGGGGAACACAGGTGACATCAATGGAATATAATCAAACTAGACGAGGACAGGAACATGACCAAATAAGGAAACACAGGAAGGACTACGGGGGCAAAACAGGTCCAAAAGTCCGACAATCATAGTCATAGACTGGTAGCTGCTGGTAGTAGTGTGGTGGCACTGGCATGTGATTTTTTTATTTAATTTAATTATTATTTTTTTTGCTCAAAAGGCAGGGAAGGATAACTGCTCAAGAGACAGATTTCTTTCTTTTCTTTTCTTTTTTTTTTATTAATTTTTGTCATGGTATCGGTTCAGTAGTAGTATTGAGACATTTGTGTTCTTTGGTTTTGTTTCCGACTGAGTTCCACTCACCTGTTTCAGTTCTGTTAATTCTGTGTATTCAAGCACTTAGTTTCCTTAAATATTGGTTTAATCTTTCATACATCATGAGAGAAGAGACAAATACAAAAGTATTGAAGACATAAGTGTAGATCTATAAAGGTAAAGTGGACAGCATACCTCAGATCAATTGATCTTGGAAGAATTTGATGAGAAATCATAGGCGCGGGAAGTGGGGGTGCCGAGGGTGCTGCAGCACCCCGTTTTTTTCTGTGGGCAACTGTTTAACTGTTGGGAATAAAACAAAAATTGGAGTGTCTATTTACACTAAGTGCAAATATCCCGCCTTGTTGGCAGAGGCTATTTACAGTTACTCCACCCACCAACGTGTGATTGGGCTAGTCAACATTTCAAAAGACGGTCATCAATCGTCAGATTCAGTGGTGTAGATGGTAAAGCATGTGTCACACTCCTTTTGATGCGATCGACCCTGGTTCAAATCTTTTGGCAAACTTTATTTCTCCCTTTTCAAATTTCAAATCACATCAGAAAAGCATTTCTTTTTAATAAAAATGAAGGAAATAATCAAAAAGTTGAAAATAAAGTATCGGGTAGGGTTAGGGTAGTTGTAGAGGGCTTTTGTCCCAATGGACCCTTTTCACAAGACTGTGATGACGCGTTTAACGGTCATCAGCATCATAAATCCTCGAAAGTTTTTCATATTTGTATTTTTTAAAAAATGTATCTACATTTATAACACTATTCTATCACCTTTGCATCAAATTACAAAAAAACAGTTAACGCTAATGCGAGGGTGTTTCTAATGCAGCGTCTATGGGAGGGACGGTAAATTTGACATCGTTCTCTCTTCTGACAGCCGTTATCAGTCTCTCTCAATTTTTTTCCTTTTGTTGAATGTCATGAAAACACTATCATGGAGTTTTTCTTTTGCTATTTGAGAAAATGGGAATGCAAAAAAATATATTTGTGGTCCTCTCCCATTCACTGCTCTTCAAGTTTACCCAACTATGACGACTTCCGCTGCTGCTGAGAAACCCGGAAATGTGAAAAGGGTCCATAAGGTGGCATCCATTTAATAATTTGAAGTAAAATTAAAATTGACACTCAATAAGTTATTATTGCATACTGTTTTATAATGTAACCTTCACACATAGTCATGAGTGTCTGCAGGAATTCCCAAATTATTGCACAATCAGTTCCTTCAAATATTATTTTTCATTTCACATTCTTTTTATATGTTGTTTCAAATAAATAAATACATATATAAATATTGTTGACCCTTTTCACTCAAACCTCTGAATAACGTGCCCAGTTTCTAATCCACTCTCTCTCTTCTCTTTTTTTTCTATTCCAGTTTGTATTATGTTCTTACCAATCACTTTCATATTTTCTGCTCCACGAAGTGTGTTTCTACATACTATCCTTGGTATCTATGGCCTGTCATTTCTACTACATGTCTTTTTCCACATCTTGCACAACATATTTAATAGATACAGTTTGTCCTGTTTAATGGTATTACCTGTGATATTTTATATACCTTTCCTGTTTCCTTATATACCTTCTTCTACATAATTATTTTTTTTGGTTCAAGGGTCCCACCTTTCTGTGTACCAATATGTCTAGAGGGCTAGAGTGAGCAGAGGCGGTAAATCGCATCATATGACCCCTTTAATACCCCCTTTTCCTCCCCATTTTCTAGTAATTTGTCTTTGAAGTTAATTATCGGAATTTAATCTCTTATCACTTCCTCCTCCCCCTCTTCTTCATCCTTTTTTCCCCACAGTGAATTTTTTCCCCCACAATTACAAAGAGCAACACAAATCACTCAAGATTTGTGGGATATTTTAGTTTTAGCTCCAGTAATATTGAAAGATGTACTTAATAAAAATGACTCCTGGCTATATAACGTTTTAAAAATGATTTTAAAGTCAAAGTTGGTGTTGCAAAAACATGGTATTGAGCCAACATCCACTTAACATCCACTTATTACAATCCAATTGTGACATCCCAGCCTAGGCTGCGTGTGTGGTTTTTGAGTGTTCAGAGGTGTCTGGAGGGGTGTGGCTGACACACCTGACACTTCTTGGACGCAAAGTTAAATGTCGCTGGAACCATTCGTGTGTGTGGAGTGTTGTTTGGACGATCACTTCCAACGTTGAGTTTGATGGTCTATGCTATGCTGAAGGTCCTGCCCAGCCCTGACACGTTTCTTTGTTTATATTATTTTTTTATTGTTGTTATTGGATGTTTTGTTAAGAATTGACATGTCTGCTCTTCCTTTTTGTTTCAAGTACAGCTTGTACAATTTTAACGAATGGTCTGCACGTCTTCCAATTACAATTTGAGCTCACTTACAGAAAATCGCACCATCCAAATGCTTCCATTAAAAGAGATTTACATGTGAATTAGCTGAAGAAAGATAAAGGTATGTTTGAACTAATTCGTGTTTACATCAGATGTAAAGAATTCAGTTCAGTCAGTAATTTGTGTCTCACTGATGGAGTTTTCAGATTGTTTTCCAGGAGACCAGAGAACTGAAATCTCTATCATTCCTACCAGGGAGTTTCAGCCCCTCAAATATGACACCAGATCCTGTGGAATAAGATGACTATTAGAATCTAAGCCACGCCAAGTAAGAAATTCTCTCTGAATTGAGAGAACATTACAACAGTGCTCTTATATGCCTGACTAGGATGTATTTGTACTCCTCCAGCTCTCCTAAGTGACCGATATGAAAACTCTGCCCATCTGTCTCCAGCCATTGAGTTTATTTGAAAGGACTGTAGAGCAATGCATAAATAAAAGCCGACCGCAGAGTGCCTGACTGATTTCATGGCTGCCAGTGTTTTCTGACAAGTGTGAATGAGACAGGAAGCTTTGAAACTCATGGAGACCATCTGTGCAATGAATGCACCACTCTTCTCAAGTACAAACAACATACAGCCAATACATATTCAGCAGTGTGCCGCAAAGACATTTCCATGTGACACTGAACTTGTACCATCACAATGACCATTTGCTGTTGTACCTTGAGCTTAAAGCTCTGAGTCCCTGTCAGTATGTGATTCCAACTGAGTTAGAAAAGCAATCTGAAATCACTCAGTCCCCTCAGCCAGTAATCAGTATAAATTTATTCACTGTCATGAAGAAATTGCACTAATTTGGTTCAGTCTCCACCTGTGCTGGTAATTTAGCAAGGGGTGTGCCATTAAAGTTTTAAGTTGCGTTTTAAGCCGTTAAATGCCGTTGCGTGCCATTATCTTCTTGCATATACATTAACCAAGTGGAAAAGTGGATTACACAGGATAATATTTTAATTATGTATTTTTTTTGTCTCTCAGGCTCTTTTTATATGCCTGTTGACTTAATAAATGCAGCATGTCTGCACGTCATTGTCCATATCATTGTCCATTGACCAGCGGTGGCCTGATGTTGCTTGTGCACTTGGTGGTAATAATACTGTAATGTTCACAATCAGAAGAAGCAGAAACAACAAACCAACTCGGACACTGTGTTACATTACGAAACCTTTTGCGTGCATCATTTTACAGTCTGGAACAACATAAAATGCCACAATTTACAAATTTGTTGTTATTTTGCTCCTGATGCACTGTGCTATTTGCATTAAATTGACATATTAGCATCAGAAAGCCACTTTGTATTCCAGGCACACTCACAGTCAACAAGGCCTATAAGAAACAGCACAGCAGCTCAGCTCTGTCCACTTTAAAATGAACAATAAAATGAACCAGTACATGTAAAAAAAATTAAATTAAAAATAAAAATGTACTGACCCTCACATCACTTCAAACCTATATGTTTTATTTTATTTTATTTTTTTCTCACAACTCTTTTCCATACAACAGCAGTTCAATATATTAGATAGTGTGTGCAGGTACATTCACTTGTTTTCTGAAGTGCTGACTCTCCAACAGCAAGGCAGCTTCAGTATATGAGATACAGGTCAAACAACAATGCCTCCTTTACACTATGAGTGGGTCACTGCTTCAAGCATGATAAAATAACTGACTGTCAATTAAATATTTAATGGCCATTTATTCATTTTATAAGCAGCCGTGTAATGAGCAGGATAATGTACATTCAGTAGGTCATTGCCGGCCAGTGTGTGCGGGTCAGCTGGGTTCAACAGAAACTACACACTCCGGCCTCAAAGTAAAACCTGCCAACAGTGATCCAGACAGACAAAGCACAAAGGTTCACAGCTCTGTCAGCTGACATACGCTCATCTGGGCACACCGGCTAGAAGAATTCAAGGGTGTTTGTATTAGCTGGCTGACACTTCTTTGCTGCTTCAGATGAGTAGGAGTTACAGATGAGAAACAGCACTGGCACAGCTTTTGCCATCCTGCTGGAGATTAGCAGATCCCTCTCAAATCACCCGCCAAGTCTGATTTACAGGGTGTAATTTGAATCCTATGTATCTGTGTCATATAATTTTATTCCCTCTCTCAGCAGGGAAATTGATTTGCGGCATACATGGAGGAAAAAGACACTCTTGGAAATGACATCATTACTGACTGCACACATCAACTCGTTCACTCATATAATTGACCACAGCACATCATAATGTCATACTGGAGAAAGCATAGCAGCTACTAAATATAAAGCACATGAAACACACACAAAGTAGATAGAATGTTAACCACTGCAATGAATTCAGTCGTACAATCATTTGAACTAAAGAAAGAACAAATGTATGATACTTTAATTTAATATGCAAATACTATACAAACCACATGTGTTGAAATTGTGCAGTCAATCACAACACTGATCACCCTATAGCCAGTGTTGCCAAGTTGCAGAATTCAGCTACTTTTAGACCTTTAATGCAGGTCGTTTTTTAAGCCTGTGGGTTTTGGTCGCTGCTGAGGATGGAGATGAAGATTGCTGAATGAAGGCTTAGTCTCAGCCTCAGACTTCACACCCACGGACTGTTGGCTGAACGTCTGATGCATACGGCACACAAAATTGGAAACACTTCAGGAGTTTTGAAGTCATCATCTGATTGGTTGAATTATACAAGATTTCTGGGAGACGTGTGTGTCGCGTTCATTTACGTTCGGCCTGGAAACAAATATGCCGTGATGCCACACCCCCTCATGTTAGAAGAAGGCCGTGGTGTTTACAACTGTGACAATGAGCGCTTATCAGGATCAACTAAACGCTGGATTTTCAAAAGTATGTGAAATATTCAAAGTTCGCGGCATAGAATCTTTCAAATACGTCCAAGAGTTTTACACACGGTCTGTCATTGTGGGGACATTTCCACGCCCCTAAACATGACGCGGCACAAACCAAAACGTGATTGGTTGCTTTATCTGTCAGTCATATGGCCTCTTGGGCGGTCCTTGCCATTCAAAGCGACCAAGGTTCCCAGACCTTCTGCCGTCAGTCTGAAGGTCTGGCTATGCGAGACTAAGGCTTACAACACATGAATAAAAATCCAAAATGAATAATCATTAATAATAGTTAAACAGTTGCAGAAATTATAATTTTTTTTATTTAAACTAATGTAATCCTTAGAAATTAGTTGGCAGCAGAAATCACACAGAACAGAAAAATTTTTTACAGTTTCATATTAAGTAAATGAGTAAACTGTGTAATTAATAAATACCATTGAAAAATAATGCCAGTGATATGACAACAGTTGTTCTCAGCAGTGTTGGGGGTAACGCATTACAAGTAACACATGATGTAATCAGATTACTTTTTGCTAGTACAGTAACGCATTACTTTTTAATATCTTAGTTACTTTTTCAAATAAGTAATGCCAGTAACTTTGTTTTCCCATTTCACGAGTTCAAACTTACATATAATTAGATGGAGTTTAGTAATGCATATTTGGCGTGCTGTCCGGGGGCAGGGCTCCGAGCTTGGGAATGGCCCGAACCCAGAGTAATCCCCCCGCGGGGGCTGGTGCTTTGAGAAGACGCCTGGTTGGCAGGCTGGAAGAGCCTACATAATTCTGATGGGAGCGGCTTATGGCGTCGGATGGGTAGGCCCTACCAGCTGCTTGTATGGAACTATGTGATTTGGGGCGCCCGGTTGGGAGGGCTCGTGCCGATGCTCAATGGGAGCAGCTCACGTGTTGGAATAGGTGAGCCCTACCGGCCGGTGAAGGAGGAGCAGCGTGATTGTAGCCTGACCAGGAGGGCCCAAGTTGCCTTTGCCGGGAGCAGTTCGTGGCGTCGGTGGACGGGCCCTACTGGCCGGCAAGCCCCTGCTGATCGATAGACAGGGGGCGAGTGACTGACCGAGAGGGCCCAGGAAGCCTCCTACTGGAGATCAAGACTCAGGACTTCGGACGAGTGGGTCCTATCGGCTTGGCAAGGTAAAAAGATTTTGGGACATCCGGCAAGGAGGACTCTCACAACGTCCGACGGGAGATCAATACTCACGGCATCGGATGGATAAGTCTCGCTTGCGGGTGGCAAGTATAGAAGCCCGACCGGGAGGACTCTCGCGGCATCTGAAGGGAGATCAAGACTCATGGCATCAGACGGGTAAGTCTCGCCGGGTGGGGAGAGAGAAAAGGAAAACCTGACTGGGAGGACTCTCGCAGCATCCGATGGCAGATCAAGACTCAGGACATCGAATGGGTAAGCCTCGCCAGGCGGGGGGAAAAATAAAACGTGAAGTTTGACTGAGGGAGCTCTGACAGCGCTCGGCGGGAGGTCGAGGCTCATGCCCTTGGATGGAAAGGTAAAGTTGTATGCCCGGGAGGCTCTCGCGGCATCCGACGCGAGATCAATACTCACAGCATCGGACGGGCAAGCCTCGCCGACCGAAGGATGGAAAAGGTAAGGTTGCCTGTCTGGGAGGCTCTTGCGGCATCTGACTCGAGATTAATACTCACGGCATCGGATGGGTAAGCATCGCCGACCGTAGGATGGAAAGACTGTAGGATGGAAAGGTAAGATTGCCGGGCCGGGACGCCTTTGCAGCATCTGAGGGAGATCAATACACACGGCATCAGATGGGTAAGCCTCGCCGGCAGTCGGATGGAATTTAGGCATGGATTTAAGATGCAGATATGGAATACTACTGCGGTAGTGATTGCATTAAAATATTTATTGACCAATGAGGGTTTAGCCTGAGAATTTCTAAGACGCAGGTACTCGAGGACGGAATGGTATGGTTGGATTGGAGAAGAGAGGTTGAAAATGTAAATGAAATGGCCTTTCTTAGCTTGGTCTGTCTTGCTTTGTTTGATTAAGAAAGAAATTGTTTCGCTATCGAGTACGGTTAAATCTGAGATGGTGGGGTTGACTTTTGGATCGAATTTGGAAGAGATGGTGAGTTCTGAGCATCTAAGGAACCCAAAAAAGAACGAACATAGCGTAGAGTGTGCGGGCAGTACTGAAAGGCTGGTAACCTGTACGGAGGGTGTGGATACATTTGTGAGAATGTCTAACATTAGGGGTTGTCTGGCGTCAGGACGGTGGGCTGGGATCATTAGATTCCCCTGATTAGGAGGGAGGTTTGTGAATTGTTTATTTCAGGAGAGGGAGCGCCGTACATCAGCTTGTGGAAAAATTGGACGCTGCTCAGGTAGCCTTTGATGGACCCGACTTGGAGACCCTTAACGGTTTTTAGGAAGGAGATGAACGAAGTGATTGAAAGTAGTGAAAAATCGGGGAACCATGTGATATAAAAAAGGTGGAATGCCTTAAAGCATCTTCACGTTGTCACGAACGACTGAAGGGTTCTGGGAGAAACTGCTTGGATGAAAGTGTCGAGCGATGCGTCTAGGAGGGGTCTTAACGGGTGAGTTATGGGAATATTAATTCTGAATAGTGAGGTACTGGAGTTGGGAACTGGTCCGCCTTTGGAGCCAGCGTCCTGAATTTCTGAAACAGAAAGCGAGACAGAGAGTCAGCGATTTGGTTTTCTGAACCGGGAATGTGTTTAGCAATTATTATAAATTGGTAGCACGCTGAGATCCATATTAAGCGTCTTAGAAGAGGCATGAGGGCGGGAGAATGAAAACGGCCTTTATTAATGCACTGCACGTTTGCTTCGTTGTCACAATGAACTAAGATGCTTTTAGAAGCCCATTCTTTCCCTCACAGGAAGGCTGCTACCACAAGGGGGTAAAGCTCGAAAAAAGCTGAGGACTGTGGAGTGCCTTGCAGCTGGGGGGGGGGCATGGAGACACGAACCAACTTTCTTTGTAAAAACCTCCGAAGCCGATTGAGGGAGCTGCGTCTATAAACAGTTGGATGTCGACGGGAGATGAAACGAAGTTGTTATAGAAAAGGGAAAGGCCGTTCCATTGTTTAAGGAATATTATCCATAACCTAAGTTCGTCGCGGCACACATGAGATATGAAAATGAGGTCCTTGAGCGCGTGAACCGAAGTTGCGAGTGAGAGAAGATGCGAGATGAAAGGGCGGCCTTGGGGAATAATGCGCATTGCGAAGTTTAAATGCCCGGGCAGAGAAAGGAGTTCGCGTTTAGAAAAGCTTGGGCTAGGAGGGAGGAGGAGACGAGAATTATTATATCGATCTTCTCCTTGGGCAGGAAAACCTGAAATTTCGCTGAGTCTAAGTTAATGCCAAGGAACTCGATGGATGTAGCGTGACCCATGGATTTTTCCTGAGCGATAGGGATTCCAAGCTCGGAAAAAACTTTATGGACTGTGAGGATATGAGCGGCTGGGATTGCATCGGGAGGTGAAATGACCAGAAAATCATCTAGAAGGTGTATAAGGTAGGGAATTGTGTAATTATTCGACAAAATCCAGCAAACGGCTTCTGATAACATATCGAAAATTTTGGGGCTGCTTTTGCAACCAAAAGTTAAACGAACGGCGAAATAGAATTTCCCGAGCCATCGTACCCCGAATAAATGCCATGAATCCAGATGGATAGGCATCACTTTGAAGGCAGAAGTGATCTTTTTTTGCGAGCCAGGCTCCTCGACCCGCAATTTTAATAAATTCAACTGCCTGGTCTACATCATGGTACCTGAGAGAAAATTCGGCGAGAGGGATCAAGCTATTATCGCTTGGGATCGTGGAGTTATGAGGAGATGACAGATCAATTACAAGGCGTTTTTTTCCCGAAAATTTCCTAGTAGCCACTCCAATGGGGCTGGCGTGAAACACTTTGAAGGGGGGTTTATCAAAAAGGCCGATCATGAAGCCTGACTTGACTTATTTTTTGATCAGGTCGTCTACGACGTCGGGCTCTGCGTAAGCGGATTGGAGATTATTACAGATAATATTTTGGGAAAGCGTGCATTCGACGCCGGGATTAAAACCATGTCTGAGGGGGGGGGGG
>NW_015623663.1:178343-205478 GCF_001515625.1 Sinocyclocheilus rhinocerous
GGGGGGGGGGGGGGGGGGGGCATGGAGACACGAACCAACTTCCTTTGTAAAAATCTCCGAAGCTGATTGAGGGAGCTGCGTCTATAAACAGTTGGATGTCGACGTAAGATGAAACGAGGTTGTTATAGAAAAGGGAAAGGCCGTTCCATTGTTTAAGGAATATTATCCATAACCTAAGTTCGTCGCGGGACACATGAGATATGGAAATGAGGTCCTTGAGTGCGTGAACCGAAGTTGCGAGTGAGAAAAGATGCGAGATGAAAGGGCGGCTTTGGGGAATAATGCGCATTGTGAAGTTAAAATGCCCGGGCAGAGAAAGGAGTTTGCGTTTAGAAAAGCTTGGGCTAGGAGGGAGGAGGAGACGAGAATTATTATATCGATCTTCTCCTTGGGCAGGCAAACCTGAAATTTCGCTGAGTCTAAGTTAATGCCAAGGAACTCGATGGATGTAGCGTGACCCATGGATTTTTCCTGAGCGATAGGGATTCCAAGCTCGGAAAAAACCATGTCTGAGGCCGGACAGAAGATAATAAGTGAAATCTCTGTCTGGGTGGTGGTCGGCGCCGCAGAATCTGCACATGTGAAGGTAGTGGCAGCACTGTCTGGTGCATCTCCTGCTGTTGAACGAGATGCATGGCTGCCTGTTATTTGCTGCAGAGGGGGCTCTTTGCTCAGAATCTGAGTTTGCGGTGGTTGCGGGTCTTGGCACGTAGCTGGAGGATTTCACGGAGGATGTATCTGGGCATGGGTGTATGGACGGATTGATTTGTGGGCAAATCATGGTGGAGTGGGCGACTGACCTGCAAACCGCACATGAAATGTTCCTGCAGCCTAAGAACACCCTGCTGTAGAGATCCGGATCGAGTGCACCCCAGTATGGGCATTGGTTCCATTGGGTGACTCGTACTGCGCATTTTGCGGAAAAAGTTTGTGGTACATATAGAAATGCCCCCCTCCATAGGACAACGTGAGATCGGCTATGATTGACAAGTAATCGAGTTTGCGTCGCCTGTGGGGGAAGGCTGAACAAATGATCTCTGTGAACCGACTGAATGCAATAGTGAACTCGGAAAAGGAATGTAAATGTGATGAAAGGGGATTGAGTCGGAAGTGGGCAGAAGGGAAAGAAGTAAAGAAAGATCGACATCCACACCTGCTAAGATCTGCGCTCTGATGTTGTGAGCCACTTGGGGAGGTTCTGAGGCGACGGCGTTTGGTGGGACGGGCATTGGTGTTGCGGTGAAGAGCGAGTATTTTGATTTCGTTTGGAGGAGAGAGCTGGAGGGGACAGGGGGTGGGGCTGTGTTTGACAACGAGTGTGGCCAAGTGCTTGCTTGGGCTGTGAGCCCTGAGCTGAAGGGGGCAGGAGGCGGGGCTGTGTTTAACAGTGGGTGCGGCCATGCACTTGCTTGGACTGCATGCTCCGAGCTGGAAGTAGCGGGAGGCGGGGCTGTGATTGACGGCGGAGGCGGCAAAGCGCTTGCTTGTTTTTGGCCACCTTTGGGGCTAGGGTGGACTTAGGAGAGAGGTTAGCTGATTGCAGATTTGTGTACAAGTCATATAACTCTGCTTTGTTTAACTTGCGTGAAGGCTGAACGTCGGAGTTGGTCAGCGCTTGCCTCAGACTCGACACTGTCCACTTTCCGATGGGCGGAATCGTTGGCAAGGCTGAACAATAGGAGGACGCCGGGGACTCGGCTGGGGTTCCTGCCGGAGGTGGCGAGGGTAGGCCTCGGCATCTTGGGAGGCGAGTGGCTGCTCGAATAGTACGGTGCCCACAAGATGGGGCCTAAAGCTCAGTTGCAGTACCACACGGGGAAGGAGTGGTCCTGGGGCTGGCAGATTGCTGGCAGAGTCGTCGTCAGACGGGAAGTTTTGGCTTTGCGACATAGTAGCAAACGGGCGATCCAAATGCTGATAAACTGTCAAAAGATAGAGGTAAGTCTGCTGTATTTATACCTCTTGGTGTTAATTGACTTGAGTGGGCTCCTCTTGTGTTAATTAGGCTAAGTATCTGACGTGCTCCTCCCGAACTTTGTTAATAAAACATCATGTATTGACTGACAGCTCTCCTGTACCCATGTTGAGAGTAATTGGGAGTAAGTGCAGAGGTGTTCTGTGCACTGTGGAAACAGGATGCTTACTAAATGTCAACATGCATTTACTCATCTCACTTGCACAAAAACAGATTCACTATTCCTCAAATTAATATAAAAAGTAACTAAGTAATGCAATTAGTTACTTTTTTAGGGAGTAACACCATATCGTAATGCATTAGTTTTAAAAGTAACTTTCCCCAACCATCGCACTACACATTTTTGTATGTCTCTGATGAGCTGATGATCTGAATCAGGTGTGTTAAATAAGGAAGACATACAAAATGTGCAGAGCAGTGGGTCCCCAGGATAAGAGTTGAGAACCACTAGAAAAGAATACAAGAAAATAATATATTTTGTGCTTTATTCTGTGATAAGAAGAAACAGATCACAAAAGGATGGTATTTCAAACACTAGAGTAAAACATGTTATTAAATTATGTCTTTTGTTGGACAACAGATTTTATAAACGCTTCTCATTACAAGTTTGGTATAATGTTAAGCGTGTGTTGCTTTTTCAAATGCAGGTTATAAGCGACTCAAACTCACAGTCCTGTAAGATCAAGTCAAATTGTGATTTTAGTTTTATTCATATTAATCGTACAGCTTTATATTGAAGTTGGAGAATGTGTTTCCAGTGGCAGTCCAGCATCAAAGCCTTCAATTTGATTCTGGCAGAAACTGGTAGCCAGTGGAGTGAGATCAGGAGAAGTGTGATATTGGCTCTCTTTGGTTGATTGAAGACCGGATCATGTAATGCACCTGCACAACCATGGGTGGTAAAGCTCAGTAAGTCATCAAACAGTATTCCCAGGTTCTTTGCTATCTTGTTTGCATTAGTGTTGTGGAGTGAGTTATCGTCACGTTTCTCACTGCTCACAATTTACCTGGGGTTAACAATTGATCCTGTGTATTCATTTGCTGACGTTTCCCACTATACATTCCTAAACCCCGGGTTCTTATTTGCATATTTGCAGTGTTAGTGTCATTGATCAGACAAACGCAGAACTCGACCTGTTTATGTAACGGCTCTAGTATTGTGCATCCTCATATTACGTACTGCACACTGTACTATCACGTTTTTTCTTTAATGGACTTTTCAGACTATAAAGGTAAGAACTAAATGGTTTCTGTTTCACTTCAGTTAACATTTGTCATGATTTGACATTTTTCCCCTTAAACACTGAAATGACTATTTCCATGGCTGTCCAAAGCACATGAATATGAGGCACACTATTGGCTGTCTGTTGCCAATCATCTAATGATAACATTTCAACATTCAAACAACACATCGTTTCATACTGAACACATTTGGCACCGTTATGCAGGGTTAACACCACAAAAGCAGAGCTTATCCTGCTCTGGAGCAGGGTTTCATAACCCCAGTGCTAGTGCTGCTTCTAAATTACAAGTGTGAAACCTGCCTTTACCCAGGGTCAAATGTGGGGACAGAACGATGATAACCGGGGTTAAACACAGTGTGAAAGTTCTATTGTGGTCGGCCGATGGGTTGGCAGAAATTAGAAGGGGCTCTGTCTAGAAAAGGAGCTGACCAAGCACTGAACCTTGAGGCACCTCAGTGATTAGGTGATGTGACTCACACACCCTGCTCTCTATGAAACCTTGATGAATCTGCCTGTGAGGTAGACTTAAGCTACCAAAGTACTGTACCTGTGATGATGTTGTGTTATTTTGCCTTTAATGAACCAATAAACCTTATATATACACTTTATTCCCCATCTACCAAGTCAGAAAGGGTGAACAGGAGCAATTACTTCATTTGTGACTAGGTCGCTGCTAAGCTCTTTTGCCATTTCCATGGTAACAGTAACTTAGTGAATCTCTTCTCAGGATTACATGTAGTGCAGTTCTTCACCTGAAATTCAGCAATTAAACTTTGCTTAACAATCAAGTTTTCTAAAATTAAAGTTTGTCAAGATGCATTTTTGGCTAAAAACTGTTTTTCTTTTGAGGGAATTTAGAGTATTCTTAGTTCCAAACCCCCGACTGTCATCCTCCATATAAAATTCACCCATCCTTCTCATCTCCCTGTGAGAGCTGTGAACTTTCTTCAGTGGGAACTTATCCAGGCAGTGGATCTAGAAAGAGCAGGTAAGATAATTAAGACAAGACTCATACATAATTCACTGTTTTTGCAGCTTTCTGTGACCCCGTCATTGTGTTGCTGTTTGAGTCAGTGTATGACTGAATCATGACAGTTTAGATCTGCTTGCAAACAACCGCCCAAAACACAGAAATCAGCCTATTTTTGTGTTAATTAGCAGTTTGACTAAAAGCATGAAAGACTAACAGGTCTGATAAGAGCTGCTTACGGCAATAACAAATAATCATCTATGAGTTTTACACAATTATCCCAGACAAGACTAGCATAATGAGCTGCAAATTCCATTAGACTAAGAACACGAAATGAGCATCTCTAAATGAATCAGGGACATTAGCACATTCACTGCCAGATAGTTCTTGAAAAGGTCAATCCATGTTAGCTTAAAATTAGAAGGTAAAAATAATGACAATGTCTGTTAAGCATTCATACTTTTGTCTACAGCAGAAGTGATTTACTAAAGCAATAAAGCCTCAACAAGCAATGATTTTACTGTGGGGTTATTGTTCTGCATGTTAAGAAGTGGAGTATCTAAAACCCCCTTAACTGTGGTAAAATCACAGCATGGCTTTGAATGGCTTACTGCTTTAAAACTGGACCCAACAGCAATATGCTAAAAGACACCAATGTTCCATAAATATTTGAATAATAATGAATAGAATAAACAATTTTTCTAGTAATATACGTCTTTTAATCGAAAGGTCCAATCACAGCAAGGTAGAAAACTTTAACGAATACAATAACGATAAAGTTTTAATAATCATCCACAACACCACAACTATGGTGATCACAACAGAGGGGAACGATATTGAAGCGCTCAAGCATTTAAAGCAGCAGACAACATACATGCATATTAACATACATATTAAACAATGTTATGGTCAGGTATCATGGAAATCTTTATGTTATCTTTATAGTTATCGTTCTTGGTATGAACATGCTTTAACTATATGCAATTGAAGGTTGCCAGGCAATGTAACATCCTAGCTCTTTAATAAAGGCATTTGTTTATCTGTAACTGCTTTGAACGTGGCTAATTCAATCAGAATTTAAGAGATGACTATTTATTCCATAATTGATCAGATGAATCCAGTTATACTGTGCACAGAAGTTAAATAGCACAAACATGAAAACTAACTGAAGCATTTTATGATAATGAAGAAGTTTTAGAGGGGTCTGTGATTGCTGGTCTGAATAATTTTTTTTTTTTTTCTGACAGCTGCCTTGCATAATCCTGAGACAGGTTCAGCCAGGTTTAGACCAGCTTCTGTGCATCTCTGCAAATCTATGATTAACATATTCTTACAATTTATGTGAATTTTTGGTTGGTTTTCTCTCTCTCTCTCTCTCCCATACCTAAACTTAACAATTAGCTTACTAACTATTAATAAGCAGCAAATTAGTAGTTTATTGAGGCGAACGTCATAGTTATTATTTAGTTGATAGTGAGAATTGGTCCCCAAACTAAAGTGTCACCATAAAATTATTTCAAAAGCAAAAGGTTACCAGCTATTATCAAAAAACAAACATGTGTCTGTTGTAGGCTAGATTTAGGGTCATTATATGCTTTTTACCCCTCACTGAGAGCAGCAATGGCAGTCCTGGCATGAGACAAAGGAACGAAAATTGCAGCAGAACTTGATAGGCAGTGATCAGCATGCAATTTCATTGTACAAACAACAGCAGTTTTGGCATTTTGATAATACCTCTTTTTAAGATTCAAAGGAATACAGTTTAGATGAGAGCTACATGGTGGGTAAATGGTGGCAAAATTTTGAAGGCTTGACTTAATTGACTATAACATAGCCAAGAGAACAGATGACAGATGAACCATTATATAAAATAAAAATAAGTAAAGATACAATTGTTTTGTGTAAGTTGCATTCAAATTCACTGCTATAATGCAAAGTAAATATTAAACAGATCTGATCCAGATTTAGACATCATGAGCTATTATTACACTGGTACATGACCACAATTCACATTATGATTAAAAAATTCAAGTTATGAGTTTGAGTATTGACAGAATCTATAAATTATGCATGAACTGTCCTTGGACCTTAGATAAATAGACCCTGCTTTAAAGAGCAAACAGAAATATAACTCGTAGGTTATGTGAGATTGAACATCCTGACATTACCTCTAAACTGGTCGATATGGCTTCTTGAATTATGACTCTAAATTTCGAGGACTCTTCATGACACATGGCTTGGTTCTCAGGTTCTACTTTATTTGGCTAGAATGCATGCAGATACTGTACTAACCAACACAAAAGACAGCAAACAACCACATTTCAGAACCAAGTAAAGATAAACTTTTATATATAAAACATCCACTGATAAAGGACCTCGCTAATCAGACTGGTTTTTAAATAATCTATATTATGTAACAGTAAACTAATGAGTGGTGGTTCAATGAGGCCATACATGTATTTGTACAAATGCTTCTGAAAAAGATTGTATTTAGTTATTTTCAACAATCGAGCATAACAGTTTTGTAAAAAATCCCACTAATTTTTTTCATAGAGAAATTGATTTTTAACAATACCATATGAACGTACCATATGAAAATGTTTACATTTTAATGTAAATAACTACACTACCCATAATCCAGAATAAACCCTTCACCAATCAGAGAAGGCTGTTACCATGACAACATAGATTTGCAATTAAAAATGTCAGCATACTGAGCCATTCTCACAAAGCATTGCGAATGGTGTTGAGTCTCCTGACACATGCTTAAATGATTGTATCTAAATATTTTGCCAAAAAAAAAAGTTTCTATACTTATAATCAATAACTATAAGTCAGTAGTTCCTCTTCAGGAACTCGAGCTGCGTCGGAAACGCTAGGATTGAACCATTGCTTTATCATTCTCAATGCTTTAAGGGATGAGTAGTTAATTCACTCATAAAAAAAAATCTGTGCAAAACAACTCAAATTATCATTTTTGCTGTATCATAAACACATTATACATGCGAAGTATGAAAATGGCGCATTTCACAGGGAAAAAAAAACACTAAAATATAACATCAGTCAGGCGATATTCATCTGCAGAACAGTGCCCATAAGCAGCATCATCAGTTCACTTTAATCATCTGTAATATGGGTGACGTGAATACCACTCAGCTCAGCTTCCTTTCTACATTCAGTGAGTTGGGGATTGATGTCTGACTCATCTGCGCTCTTCCTGGAGGTGTAGGTGGATTTCCAGCGCAGGAGAACGATCCTTTTGAAATATTTGACAGTGTTGTTCTTTACACTGACGAAGCAGAACGTGTTGATCATGCTGTTGCTCATGGCGATGCACTCGATAATGTAGAAAGCCACCAGGGAGTTCCTCTCTCGGGAGATGAGCGTGGGGTAGAAATCGCGCAGGAGGGTGTAGCCGTAGTATGGAGCCCAGCAGAGGATGTACGCTGTGAGAATGCCTATCAGCACAATGACAGTCTTCCTCCGGCAGCGCAGGCGTTTGCGGATCTGCTCCGTTTGGAAACCTGGCACACTCTTGAACCAGAGCTCTCTGGAGATGCGCAGATAGCACAGGGCCATGGTGAGCACTGGGCCCACAAACTCCACGGCGAAGATAAACAGGTAATATGAGCGATAATACAGCTGCTGGTCCACCGTCCAGATCTGGGCGCAGAAGGTCTTGCTGCGGTTTGCTCCATTGGGGACTTTGGTTGCGGACGCGAAGTAGGCAGAGGGAATGGAAATGAGCACTGAGACGATCCACACCCCAGTTATGAGACAGTATGCGGTCTGGTGCTTCATTCTGGGCCTCAAGGGATGAACGATGGCCATATACCTAAACACAACAATGACAATTAGTGGGATTCCATTCAATTTCCTTTCTCTATGGGGCAAATTCACTAAAAACCTGCATTTTAAACACTTACAATCCTGTTGAACCAGGTACTAATTAACAGGCTGCACTGGTTTAGTGCTGTGCCATGCACATTTACATTCAGTCATAGTCACTGTTTTCAGCACAGTCACGTTATGTGAGTTTAGATGTCAGTGGTATATGCCAAGTAGCGGTGGTGGACAGTAACGGAGTATTTTTACTAGTATCTTTTCAAGTTTCTGTACTTTATCAGAGTACTTTATTTTTTTACTTTTTACTTCACTACATTACAAAGCGTAATATCATACTTTTTACTCCAATACATTTCATAACAAGAAGTTGTTTCTAGTTATTTTGATCTTAAAAAATAACCACCCCCTTTGAAGACGCAAGAGCGTTGTCTGATTCATGAGCTTATTCTTTCCAAAAAAACACAAAGTGATCTGGTCAAAATGAGCCAAAATCATTTAGGTTACGTTATGTAATGAAACCCTCGTTTCCTGAAGGAGGGAACAGAGACGTTATGTCGACACAAACGTTAGGGGTCTCACTTGGGAGCCCCAATCACCTTTGAGCATTACATGAAACGGCCAATGACTGGCGAGTGGAATTTGCATCCCAAGCCACTCCCCATACATACGGGTATATAAGATGGCAGCGTGCATCCACTCATTCAGGTTTGTGCTGAGAAAGCATCCCGGCATTCAGTACAGTTTAAGGTTGTGGCATGAGGGACGTTACATCTCCGTTCCCTTCTTCAGTCAGTTACATTCACCTGTGTTGACAGAGGTCTGTCAAGGGAAAGTCAATGGGTTTACTAAGGGAAACTGTACCTTGGAAATTACATACAGGACTATCCAAGGGGAATCACATGTATGGGCACCTGGTTCAGTACAGGGGGTGACAAAGTCATACAACACAAGTACAGAACCTGGCAAGAGACTCCTCCGCTGAGTCTGAGTGCCACAGGGTGCTGAGGGAAATCGACCAGAGTTCACCCTACAGGGGAACTATACCAGAAGAAGATAAAGCACACATATCCACCAACCAGAAGAATGGCGCCGCAAGGGAAACATCGAGCCAATCCTCCCGCAAATTAAACCCAACACATGGGAAGAAACATTTTGCAAAAGTATTAGGTGTCACCCAGTCCGGAACTCTGCAGATGTCTGCTAGAGAGGTGTCGTGTGCTAATGCCCAGGAAGAGGCCAAACTCCGATTGGAGTGAGCTCTCACCCTCAAAGGGGGGTGGAGTGGTGGGAACTTTTGGCACATGACCAGGCCGGAGTCTCAGGATAATGTAAGAGTCAGCTGGCCCAAACTCAAGGCACGATTTGTTGACCGAAAATGCCTGCAGGTCCCCAACCCTCTTGATGGAAGTGAGCACGACCAGAAGCACTGTCTTCAAAGACAGGATGTTAAGTTTGAACTGAATCAAGTGGATGAAAGGGGGCTGTTCGAGATCCTGCCAGGACCACAGAGAGATCCCAAAAGGGAATGAGGCATGATCTAGGAGGATTAACCTCCTCGCACCCCTCAGGAACCTGATAATCAGGTCGTGCCTCCCCAATGATCTTCCATCCACTGCATCGTGGTGTGCCGCAATAGCGGTGACATACACTTTCAAAGTGGAGAGGGACAGCCTCCGCTCCAACTTCTCTTGCAGGAAGGAAAGCACAACGCTGACTGGGTATCCTCAGGGGTCTTTTCGCAGAGAAGAACACCAATCAATGAACAGACTCCACTTCAGAGCATAAGCCTGCCTAGTAGAGGGGGCTCTAGCCTGAGTGATAATATATATCACAGCCTGTGACAATTAAATTCAATTCAATTTGTTGTCAAGTTTATTTGTATAGCGCTTTTCACGATACAAATCGGTGCAAAGCAACTTTACAGCAAATTAAGTTTCTACAATATTTAGTGGTAGCTTATCAGTGGTGACTTTTAATATGCTTTCCTACCTGCCTGTCAACGTATGTATTAGCATACCTCTGCGCACCCAGTTCGGCTTTGGACGGCGATTGCAGGAAGGGTGGGACGTTCGCTTTCAGTGCTATCAGGCTAAAGTTAGCATTTTCCAAGATCTCCTATTGTACCTTTAATAGGTAGCCAGTGCAGAGACTATAAATTGGGGTAATATGATCCTGTGTACTGTCTTTTGGTAATAAGTAATATCTCTGTCTTATCCGAATTTAATAGGAGAAAATTATTGGTCATCCAATCTTTTACATTTTTAACACACTCTGTTAGCTTAGATAATTTAGAAGTTTCATCTGGTCTTGTTGAGATATATAGTTGAATATCAGCAGCATAACAGTGGAACCTAATCCCGTATTTTCTGATAATATTACCAAGGGGCAACATGTACAGTGAAAATAGCAGAGGACCTGGGACAGATCCTTGTGGCACTCCATATTTTACTGGTGATAATTGAGATGGCTCGCCATTTAAATGAACAAAATGGTAGCGATCGGACAGGTAGGATCTAAACCATCTTAAAGCCTGCCCTTGAATACCTGTATAGTTTTGTAATCGATCTATGAGTATGTCATGATCTATAGTTTTGAACGCAGCACTAAGATCAAGTAAAACTAGCAATGAGTGTGACAAGCCAGTGAAATCTGCCGCGTCCCATCCAGAATCCAAACGTGCAGGTTCCAGAGATAGGTACACAGGTGCCAGATGGTGCCCTGCCCCTGAGAAAAAAAAGGTCTTTCCTCAGGGGAATTCTCCAGGAAGGGGCTGTCACGAGAAGCATGAGGTTGGAAAATCAGGTCCGGGTGGGCCAATAGGGAGCAACCAACAGCACCTGCTCCCCATTTTCCCTGATCTTGCACAGAGTATGTGCAAGGAGACTCACTTGGGGGATGGCATACTTGTGCAGCCCCCAGGGCCAGCTGTGTGCCAGCACATCCATGCTGAGGGAGTCCTCAGTCAGGAAATAGAACAATTGGCAATGGGAGGATTCCTGGGAAGCAAACAGATCAACCTGTGCTTCCCCGAATCAACTACAAATTAGCTGAACCACCTGGGGATGGAGTCTCCATTCTCCCAGGAGGGTAAGCTGCCAGGAGAGTGCATTGGCTGCATGGTTGAGCTCCCCCGAAACATGAATGGCACACAGCGATTTGAGCTGCGTCGGACTCCAAAGGAGGAGATGGTGGGCGAGTTGTGACATGCAACGAGAGCGTACTCCACCTTGATGGTTGATGTACGCAACTGTCGCAGTGTTGGCTGTCCAGACAAGTACATGCTTGCCTTGTAGCAGTGGTCAAATCCAGCAAAGGGCAATTAGTACTGCCAGCAACTCGAGGCAATTAATATGCCACTGCAGGGCATTTAGTTGCCCAGCCCGTCCTGGAGACATCTGTTATAACAACAATATGCCTCGACACTTGCTCCAAGGGCACCCCTGCCCGAAGAAAAGCAAGGTCTGTCCAGGGGCTGAAAGGACAATAACAAATTGACGAAACAATCACCCGATGCATGCCGCGGTGCCGTGACCATCTTGGGACTCAGCTGTGCAGCCAGTGCTGAAGCAGTCTCATATGTAGCAATCCGAGAGGTGTTACCACAGCTGCAGATGCCATATGCCCCAGGAGCCTCTGAAATTGTTTTAGAGGAATCGCTGTTTTCCCCATGAACGAATTCAGTCAGGTCAGCACTGACTGGGCACGCTTGCTTGTGAGACGTGCCGTCACATTGACCGAGCCCAACTCCATACTGAGAAAAGAGATGCTCTGCACAGGGAAGAGCTTGTTCTTTTCCCAGTTAACCCCAAGCCCCAGCTGACTGAAATGCTGAAGCACCTTATCCCTGTGCTTGCACAACAGATCTCGAGAGCTAATATAAGCCAGTTGAGGACTCGGATACTCTTCTCCCGTAATGGAGACAGAGCACCCTCCACAGCTTTTGTGAATATGTGGGGAGACAGGGACAGCCCGAAGGGAACCTTGTACTGATAAGCCCGACCCTCAAACCGGGGAAATGGTCTGTGTCAAAGCAGTATCAAGACATGACAGTGCATGTCCTTCAGGTTGATCGCTGCAAAACCAATTCTGGTGTCGAACTCAAGAAAGAATGTGTTTCTGCATCAACATCTTGAGTGAAAGCCTGTGAAGGGACTGATTCAAGACTCGCAGATCCAGGATTGGTCATAGCCCACCACTTTTCTTGGGTACGATGAAGTAACGACTGTAAAACCCCGCCTCCATCTCGACTGGATGGACAGGCTCTATTGCATCCTTCACCAGGAGGACTGCAATCTCTGCATACACGGCTGGGGAATCTCTGAAAGCATCACCAGAGGGACGATCTCTGACATACCCTCTGTGGTGCAGCAGGGGGAAGGAAGAGTGCCCAACCTGGGAAGCATAGCTTCCTAAAATTAAAGGCAGAGAAGGAGATGGCAAGGGAAGCATGAGGAAGCAAAGCGTCCTGCATCCGCATACTCTTGGTCTGTGGTGACGAAAAGCATCGGAACTGACAGGGAGTAAAGTGAACTTTGTTGGCGTCCTGCATCTCAGCCAGGTTCAGCCATAGATGGCGCTCCTGGACTACCATTGTAGACATCACCTGCCCAAGGGACCGCGCCATGACATTCGTCGCTCTGAGATGGGAGCTGCAGATGATTACTCCAAGTGGCAGTGTTTTGCAGGCACAAGTGCACCACAACCACACGCTTCACTTGTGGAACGTCCACATACCCCTTGGCTGCCCCACCATCAATGGTAGTGAGAGGGAAAGAGCTCAAACGTGACTGGGTGGTGTAAGGTGCCTTCCACATTTTAGTGAGCTCTTCATTAACCTCTGGGAAGAAAGGCACTTCCGGTGCCCAGATACCAATCATCCAGCCTTGAGTGCTCAGGGGATGGAGGTGCTATTGCCAGGGGTTGCTCAGCAGAATCTTCAGCATCAGATGACAAAAGCTCCTCCTCTAAGGTTATGATAGACATCTTATCCTCATCTGTAGCCCCGAATGAGATGCTGGGTCTGCCGCGGGATGGACCGACACCTTCACCCAGGGGCTCAACAGCACTACGCTGCCTAAACCAGCTAAGACCAGCCAACCAGCATAGGCTAGTTTTAGCTGTTTTTTTTTTCCAGCACTGGGGAAAAACAGCACTCTTCATGTGATATAGATTAACTATATTAATGTCACGGAGTCACCCGTTCCCTTAGCCACACACTTTGCAATCACCCGCTCCAATTCACCTGACTATTAACTCACCTCACCTGTTTCACCTTATTATCCACCACATATAAGCGTATAAGCAATAAACTTAACTGTTGGATTTTACTTATCTGTCTTGTCCTCCTGTTTGGTGACAATTAAATTATATAAATATAAAAGACATACAGAGGCATTTTTGCCACCTACAATTTAGAATGCCTTGAATTTTGATTATTCTAAATGCGTTTTAGTTGACTAAATCATGTAGTGTATGCGTACACTTTCTGTGTGTGTTTTTTTTTAAATATACTCGATAATGTCAGATCGCACATGGTTAAAACAACACTTACCATATTATCGCAGACGATATACTGTATACCGCACACCCCAGCCTAAACTTGAGTGGAAAATGAAATCATCCGCGGTTGTGCAAGCACTTGTTTGCACATGAGCAAAGTTGGTTTTTAGGAGTCTAACTTGCAAGCACCAGACCACGGATTCGTCAAACCTGATTTCTTGCAGTCTGTGTTCTTCCGACTTTATTTTTGTGGTAAGTAACGAATATGCTTTGGGGAAATGTATCGGAGTATAAGTATACATTTTAATTTGGAAATGTAGTGGAGTAAAAGTGAAAGTTGACAGAAATATAAAAACTCAAGTTAAGTATATATTCTCCCAAAAAATACTTAAGTACTGTAACTAAGTATTATTAATTCGTTACATTACACCACTGCTTATTTGCAGATCAACACATTAAATGTCTGCACTAATAGACACTAAATGACTAGCCTGACTAGTACTGGCTAGAATAAATAATACACATGGTTCACTGATCAATTTTTTTTTACTTTTAATACTTAAGTACATTAAAATCAAGTACTTTTGTACTTTTACTCAAGTAAAATGGAAAACAAGTACTTTTACTGGAGTAACATTTTATTATGGTATCTGTACTTTCACTCAGTTAATGTTAAATGGTAATGTTGTTTCCCACCCATGGATATACAGTAAAGGGTGGAGTGATGTCTGTAAAATATGCCAACTTCAGGTATATATTGTATATTAACATTATTGCCACCTTTGCACTGCACTGTGACAGTGTTTATGAGTCTTGTGTGAAACCTAATTTTCCCTAACACTTCAACACATTTCTTCTGTTGCATTGCCAGCACTGATGTTTCCCTCAGAAAATGCTAATCTAGTTCAATTTGTTCCGTTTGTCTTATTTAAAGATTTCTATCAGTAGATCAGAAGCTTATGCATATGTAAGTCATCCATAATTGAATTTTGCTTAATTATGGACTGTCATTAGAGTCAAGTCAAAAGGCGAGGCAGATTTAATTATAAGTGGTCCTCAAATTATCAGAATTAAAAAAGACTGTGATAACGTTCAAACAAACTCGTCCTGTGAAAATGGAACTGTGTAAAAAATGACTTATTAAGATGAAGTGTCCGGGGAAACTTCAAAAGTTGTTTGGCTTTAAAAAATAAAATGCTTCTGACATCTAACTGCTGTAGAAATAGTACAGAATCCGTAATGTACTCTTTATTCTCTTATTTTAGCAAAATTGTAGTTCTCTGGTACAGGACAAAATGAATCATTAATATTGTCAATATTTCAACATATTTTATTCCAGTTCAAGCTGTTTGAGAATAGGCTTAAGTAAAGAGCACATAATTGTTGTTTACTCGGGACATATTTTACTCCTTCATAGGGAAAGGATGATAGAAAAGGAGATTTTATTAAATAAAACATAGTTCAGACTCAAAATTCTGAATGGATGTGACGTGTTCGAAGCTATTAAACACAGCTGCGACCGCACATTTGAAAAGTTTGGTCACACTTTCTATGAAACCTGTATTTATAATGTTTTATAAAGGTATTCTTAAGACATTGTAATAGATGCATAATTCCTTATAAAATACATAGTAGAAAAATACATAGTAGTACATTATGAAGGATCTAATTAATTATTTGTGGTTTAAACTTTTAAGAGTATGATGATTTTTAACCATTTAAGTCATCGATAAATGTATTTTAAGTCTCATATCTTGACATTAGGATATGCACAGTTTCTTACTACATCTTATGAGTGGTTAGGAATATTTCTTCATACCTGTGAAGTCAATGTGAATTTCAATGTGAGCTCACTGGTAACCATGTTGCATGCAAAACAATGAAATATGGTTTTGTGGATATTAAAATTAGAAATGTTCATAGCAAATGTGTCATAACCCATTGATGATATCTTAAGGCTGTTTTAAAGAAGACTTAACTCAGGTTACATTACTCAAAGCAAAGACCACTATTATATATATAAAGCTCGTTTACAAGAAGATTTGTAATGGTTTGTATCTCATGATGCAGTGAGATACTGTGCAGAACTTGAACAATGTCAATATTTAAGGCTTATAATGCATTTTGCATACATTGTAATGCCTTAAGAATACCCATATAATGCATTATAAATACAGGCTTCATAGAAACTGTAACCAAAAGTTAATCTAAAAATGTACATTTCATCATATTTGCTCACTTTTATGTTGTTCCAAACCTGTATGCTGTTATTGTTTAAAACTTTGACATCAAGCCTGGAATGGTGCATTTTAATGAATGCAGATGTAAATGAGATTTCAGACTTTGGCAGAAGGGAAGATTATGAGCGAATAAAAGCATACATTGTGGTTTCTTTATGACACAAATCTATTGTATGACATCAGAAGACAGCATACTCATGAATACAGCAACTCATACACACTACACAACGTTTTAAGCTATTTTTATGTGCTGCTCTTATGAGGTATTACACCATGGAAAAGAGCTGAATAATGATTCTTCAAAAATTCTCCTTTTATGAGCCACACTCACAAAAAAAGCACATGGTTTTAGAAAAAAAAAACAGCAATAAATGAGACAAATTATATTTTGGGGCTGTTCCATTGTTTGACAACTGTAAAAAGCTTTCAGCTAGGCTAATGATTTATTTTGTATTGTTTATTGTGAATTTTACTTTACTGTAAATAATAACTCATAGCCTCTCAAACGACTTATTGCTTTAATTTACTGCTTTTAGGCTGAAACCTTATAGCCTTTATATTTGTTTTTAAGTACAGTTGTATTTTTCCTAGTGAAGAGGATCACTTGATTTGTTGCCAATAAAGGATGATACACAGTAGATTATTAAATCCTACTCAATTACTGGAAAGCTTTTGTTGAAGAGTAGGAAATATTTTCTCACAATCATCTATTTGAGCAGTATGTTGTGAAGTGCTTTGTTCAGGAAGCTCAATGCATAATGCATGAATCTGAAAGCCAACGATATTTTGCCCGCTGAATAAGCGACCCAGCCCCGGGCTTTCCTTTCAACTGTCTAGCAGGACAGAGGTACGATATCTAAATCACACCAACCTGTCAACGGCGATGGCCAGTAAGGCATTGGTAGACACATAGAGAGAGACAGTCCTGAGGTAGTTGACGGAGGCACACAACACTTTCCCATGATCCCAGGAGAGTTGCTTGACCACGTAATAATCCACCAAGAAAGGGCAGCAGACCACAGCCACTATGAAGTCGGAGATGGCCAGGTTGGCGATCAGCAGGTTGGTGAGGTTCCTGAGCTTTTTATATCGGGCCAGAGTGGCTATGAAGAGGAAGTTGCCGAAGCCGCACACCAGAATGATGCAGACGAGCACGGCTCCGATGACGATGGTGGCCACGAAGTAGGCCAGTCCCTGCGTGGTGTCCGGCATCTCCTCTGCAGGAACACCATAGTCCATGTCGTAGAAGTCAGTGTAAGTGTCGTGAACGTCCAGAACGGGCACCTGACTATGAGGGTTCACGAAGACGGCTGCCAAGTGAGTGATGTTTGCGTCCTCCATGGCAGAGAATTCAAGAGAAGCCAATGAGCACTGTTGATTTCTGATGGGTTTCTGGTGTCGTAAAGTTCACTAGTCTTTTTCTAGCAGTCAGTGGTCATGACCCAGGAATGTTCTTGTCTTTTGAAATGGTTTCAGATTGCATTTCCAGGAGAAGAAAGCAGGAGACAAGCCACATATGAAACACAAAACATAAACACTGACATTATTTCATGATAACTGAAAAACATTGTGGCAAATACTATTATGTCTATCTGAGTTTAAAGAGCAGTTCACTCAAAAATGAAACGTGTCACTGAAAAGAAGTCTTATTCAAAAGTAAATCTGTTCACAAAAGCATTTGAATGAACTCATCAACTCACTGACTCACCGCAGCAGCACTAGATTAAATCATCATTTAATAACTATAATTTCTGTTTTTCACATTAAGCTATCGCATGGCTTCAGAAGACTTGCAATATAGCTTTTATAGAACTTTTATGATGCCTTTAATTTCTTGAAAGTCTCATCTCTCCCTCACTATAACTGTATGGAAAAAAGCGACCAGATTATTATTCACAGTTTCATCATTTGTGTTCGAAGAAAGAAAATCATACAAAGTTTTGGGACGGCATGGGGGTGAGAGAATAATCATAGATATTCAAAAAATAATAAATAAATAATAAGCAGAAATAAAATGATAGATCTTTGCAAAGCAAAAACATTTGGATTGTAAAACATGCCATTTTGAAAATGTCTATCTCTTTAAACAGTTTAAGGTCTTGCAATAAGAGACTTTGACTATATTATACATTCAAGATTAAAAGAGTGTGATGCTTATTTCAAAGCAGAAATAAATTTAATTTTACATTATTAAACATTTTGCCGTCCTGGCACCACAACAATATGTAATATCCTATAAACATTCTGCTTTCACTTTATATGAAACATGCATAAACAATGCATTAAAAAGGAGCTTACATTTTAAGCTGTCATATGGTCATGTTACAACGTGTCCCTATATATATATATATATATATATATATACATTATAATTTCATAGCATATAAATGATAAATAGTATGATGCATTATAACACATGATATATGGAGCTGAATGTTGATCATTATTTTGTTATGATGCACCATATGCTTTAATGCTATAATCAGAAGAGGTATTATGATGTACGTAGCCGTTCTTACAATTTTTGTCTTCTTGAAATTAAAATCAATAACTGTCTGCTGCCCTTTCACTTAATTACATTAGAGCGGTTTATGCTGGAAGCTGTTCATGAAGTAAAATAGCACTAATAGACATCAATAATTAAATATTACACAGTTTGAGCTGTAACAGTTACAACTAAACATTTAACACTTTGTCCAACATGATGTTAAATATAAATATGATGAAGTTTCCTCAACCCGTGTTGTGAATAAACTTACCGACTTTCAGGAGTTGAGAGACGCGTGTCATTGTCGCCGGTGTGTGATGTTTCTTTAGTCTCATCTGTGTAATTCACATGCAGATGCGTGCAGCGCGCGAGTCCTTCACACACATCAGCATCTCTCTCCCTCTTGTGGCAAATGTGAAAGTCTGATCACTGACGTCTTCAGTCCTCGAGATCCTCGCATACCTCCCACCTGTTCGCTGTGCAGGTGTCACGCGTCTTTCACTAAATTACAGTGTCGCGCAAATCCAAGAGCCTCTGCAATACGGCAAATTAATCCTTCAGTTAAAAGCTCCGTTTGTAAGTAGTTTGCTCGTTCTCTGCCGTCTGACCTTAAAAATATGGTTTTGAAACAGCAAGATGGCAAATCTCCACTACCTTTTTATTAGTCCTCTGCTGGGAACCTAAACAATGCTGAGACCGTGGACTGTCTAATGGCCAGAGGGAATGAAGATGTTCTTCCTGGTAATGAAGAATTGATCTGTGAATATCACCACCACACCATTCTTTCATTATGTCATTTACACTATTAGAGAGCAGCCAACTGCTGTTTCTGGAGCCACATCAACTCCCTGGTGTTAGAGACAAATTCTATTGATACATTTTCATTGAGATGTTTGAATTGTTGGTCTAGGAAGGTTGAGATACAAGTGAAGCCACTGATTTATTAAAAAGCCATCATAGCCAGAAGGATAAACCATATTTTCTATTTAAATAAATAAACACACATGGTTTAAAAATTTCCACACATGCTAACATAACTAAACTTATGGTGTTTACTTGTTGCCATATCAAGACTATATAGAGAAAAAAAAATATTTTGAAGATATCACTGAAAATTATTTAACAATAGCAAAAGTAAATTTCTGGCTGAAGTAAATTTTTCTTCTCAGTTTTAAATTGCAGTTCCGCATATGGGGAACGTTGTAACACAGAGTTACAATGTGCCCCACTATTATTAAAGCTATATGCTATTCTTTGACATTAGCAATGTAATTTACTTTAATTTTTTTCATTAATTTTAATGAGAAACCATGAGACAGGTGAATAAAGACTGAGAGTCAATGTTCAGAAATTATTATTTCAAGAACTGTAAAGTATTTTGGCTTGTCTATTTGTCTCCTGTTCTGTGAGAGCTGTGTGTGTTATGTTCATCTATGTGTTTCTTTATCCATTTGCCCACATTGTTTTGAACTATCTGTATAGTTGCGTGTTGTGATCAGGGCCATTTCAAGTATGGGGCCCTTGTACCAATGTGTTTATTGTCAAACTCCAAAATGAGTTTATTTTCAATTCTTAACACAATAAAATAAAATAAAATAGTTTGTCTTGCATACTTTTTTCATTAGACCAGATAACATTTTAAGCTGTCATATGGTCATGTTACAACGTGTCCCTATATATATATATATATATATATACTGTATATACTGTATATAGTGGAGTAATGAGTCCATCTTGAGAACTTGGAAAACAACTTTGTGGTTTGAGTATGGTTTGTGATCAAAAGCTGACTGTGATACGGCTCAAGAGGGTGGAAGGAAGAAGACAGGGTCGGCGTACTGGGACGCAAGCTTTATTTAAAGTCTCTGGGTGTACACAACGAAAACGGCGCTCACTGCGCTTTCAATCTCTCAGTCAATAAAGTTTTAAATCATTTCCGTATTAGCTTGAATTTTTTTGCCTCATCCTCATGTGCTGTTCTAACATGGAAAAAAAAACTCTTCAGAAGAGGAGAAAGCGATGGTCGCAGGTATGGGATATTGTTAAGTTTCTCGTATGATGTCCAACGCCCCGCGGGGCTGACGTCCGTAGAGAAGCTCAAAGGGGGAAAACCCCGTGGAGGCTTGGGGGACCTCGCGCACGGCAAACAAGAGGGGTTCCAGCCATTTGTCCCAATTTTTGGCGTCTTCGTGAACGAACTTCCGAATCATGGTTTTTAATGTGCGATTAAATCATTCAACCAGACTGTCTGTTTGTGGGTGATAAACGCTGGTGTGAATCGATTTAATGCCCAAGAGTTCGTAAAGTTCGCGGAGAGTCAGTGACATAAACGCCGTGCATTGATCAGTGAGAATCTCTTTCGGGATTCCCACCCAGGAGATTAGATGAAACAGTGCCTCCGCTACACTTTTCATGGAAATGCTGCGGAGGGCCACTGCCTCTGGGTATCGCGTTGCATAGTCCACTAGGACTAATGCAAAGCGATGCCCCCGTGCAGATCGTTCTAATGGCCCGATGAGGTCCATGCCAATTCGTTCGAAGGGGACCTGCATAAGAGGGAGAGGGCACAATGGTGCTTTTGGGGTGGCCGGTGGGTTCACCAGCTGACATTCACGACAAGACGCGCACCACCTGCGCACGTTCTCGTGAATGCTCGGCCAGAAAAATCGGGTCATTAGACGATTCAGTGTTGCTGATTGCCCCAAATGTTCCGGCCATCGGATTGCAGTGAGCCGCCTGGAAAAGCATTTCCCGACGGCTTTTTGGTACTAACAATTGGGTTGTATCTGATGAGTGAGACATGGAAGATATATGCAATGTGGCAGTGAGAGGATAAGTCTAGTTGGTAAGTTATCTCATTAATCTGCCTCCTGATGGTAAAGGACCAATGTAGCAGGGACTCAGCTTGCGACAAGGCAGCCAGAGATGGATGTCCCTAGTGGAAATCCAGACCTTATGACCTGGATGGTACTGGTGAGCATTGAAACGGCAAGCATCGGTCTGGACTTTATGTCTCCACGCTGCTTTTTGCAGATGGACATGTGCTGAGTCCCAGACCCTCTCGCTCTCCTGGAACAAATGGTTCATAGCTGGAATATCCGATGGCTCACCTGACCTGGGAAACAGGGGCGGCTGGAAGAGAGTATGCACTAAAGGGCGTCAGTCCAGTGGTACTTTGCCATAGGGAGTTTTGGGAATACTCGGCCCAGGGCAGGAAGTGTTCAGTGGTCTTGGATAAATATTCAGTGGTCTTGAAGGCTGTGGGTAATCCTTTCAGAGGGATGAGTTTGCATGCCTTAGAAAATCTGTCCACGCCCACAAGGACGCAGGTATATAATTGCATCATTCATTCAGTTTACTTTGAGGCAGGTGATGGGGGTTTTGGAGATGGCACAGACTGAGCAGCTCTTAATGAATTGGGAGACTTCTCAGGACATGTTGGACCACCAGTACTGGTTTTGGAGGAGCGAGAGGGTTTGTTGGCTGTCTGGGTGTCCAGAGCCCGGAGATGAGTGTATTGAGTCCAGAAGGGTCAGTCGAAGGGATGATGGAACATAAACCTTAGCTTCTGGACCTCCAGGAGAAGCAGGCTCAGAGCGAGTGGCTTCCGTGATCTGGTCATCCATGGACCACTGAATGGGACTTACTATAATGGCTGGAGGGAATAGGGGTTCTGGAGGTGTGTTGTTCTCCTCGGTGTGATGGATGTGGGAGAGTGTGCCAGCCCTTTGGTTCTTTGATCTAGGTCGGTAAGAGACAATTAATTTGAAGCAGGTGAAGAAAAGTGCCCAGCGGGCCAGTCGAGAGTTGAGTCTTTTAGCATCTTGAAGATATTATAGATTATGACGATCGGAATTGGATGGTGTCACGGTGGAACTCACTTCTCCAGTTTGAAGTACAGTTGGTGTTCTCTCAATCTCTGTAGGACCTGCTTCACATGGTGGCGATGTTCAGCCAGGTTCCGGGAGTAGATGAGGATATTGTCAATGTATACGATGACGAAGCGATGGAGGAACTCCCGGAAAACCTCATTCATGAATCCTTGGATGACGGAGGATCAGTTGGAGAGGCCATACGGCATCACCTGGTATTCATAGTGGCCTGATCGGTGTTATGAAGGCGGTCTTCCATTCATCACCCTTGCGGATCTGAATGAGATTGTAAGTGCTATGCAGGTCCTATGCAGAATGAGATGATAGGGGAGAAGTATAGGATCTTGCCTCGGTCCAGCTATTTTCCCAGGATAGTGTGAATATCCCCACAACATCATAACATCAGCATAGCCATTTGTTGACGGATGTTAACATTCAGCCTTTGTCGGAATGCGTTGATGAGTGCTGCTATGATCCAGCTGCTTGTGGCCGCAAGAGTGCAGAACTGGAGAGCGTAATAATTCCCGGAAGATTGGCCTTGACGTAACCGGAAGACTTGGTCATTGATTGATAGTTTGTTGGCGCTTTGGCCAAAAAATACCTTGAAGTGAGCAACAAATGCTGTGAGCGAGTTGGCGATCCGGCCGACAGACCACTCCCACTGTAGAGCACATCCAGACAGGAGCGAGATGATGTATGCAACCTTGGCCCAATCCTTGAGGAATAATTGGGGTTGCATCTAAAAAAAATAAGGAGCATTGGAGTAGCAACCCACTGCATTCCACCACCTCACAGGAATGTCGTTGGACGGGCCATAGGACTGGCAGAGGCAGATTGAGTTGAAGAGGTGGTGAGTGAGAGAAGTGACTGACGAATGGATTGGATGAGCTCAGCAAACAGATCCGGGTTCCAATCACTGCTTGGTTCAGTGTTGCTTTGCATATTTTGCAGTCTGGTCTTCAGGCAGCAAACCGAAGAGGACAACACTGTTAAGTACAGTTCAACAGAGTTTATTAAAGGAGGCTTCAGAATGGATATTGGATATTCTTGGAGAGTACAGAGCATAAACTTATCTGAATAATCACACTGGTGTCTTTGTAGGTGGTGATAGTCCCGGAGAGTTGAACAGACAACTGAAGATGAACAGGGAAATAGATCAGGTAAGGAGCCAGGGAGATTGATGCACACATGTGAACAACAAGACCAGGCACTGCGGAAGGAATGTGATGGTGGCTTTATACCGGGCTTGATTGGTGTTGACAGGTGGAGTGCATCAGTATTTGGGTGATTGTGAATGAGTGGGAGGAGATGAAGGATCTGGCGTTGCTGTTGACTCCGTGACAACAGCACATGTGGAATAATGTCGATTACCACAAAACATAATTTGACTTGTCCCTCCGTTTCTTAAAAAAAAAGGCAATTTTCATGACAACATAAAGCCTAAAAACGTAAAATGGCCTTAAAAATGATCAAGCTTTTATAGCTAAAGTTATACAAGTTTTAACAAAATGAACATGTTTTTATTAAATTATTAGCTTCACATTTTTGCTCTGAATTCCTCTTAAAATGTGTTCCATTTACTTCCATTGTAAGTTTCTCACTAGTTCCTCCAAGGGCAAGTCAAAATATTTTTGTTGTAGTAACACTGTAGCAATGTTGTGCCACAAATGCTATTGATTGAGCTTAACTTTAATTAAAATTGAACACAGAATGATCCTCCATATATTTTCCATATATTACTTTTTTTTTTTTTCTCACTAAGACATTTAATCCTGCTTGATAAAATCCCACACAGAGCATAAGAGGCATTTCTGGCAGAAAGACTTGTACTCCATTAGTCGTTCATCATATGAATGTAGCCTATCACAGGTTTGCTTTAGCTTTAAAAGTCCATGATGGCCTATCATTGTGCTGCATTCGTTGAGCTCAACCTCTTCTCCACCACCGGTCTCATCCTCATGTTACTGCGAATGTCGGAATGCGTTGATGAGTGCTGCTATGATCCAGCTGCTTGTGGCCGCAAGAGTGCAGAACTGGAGAGCGTAATAATTCCCGGAAGATTGGCCTTGACGTAACCGGAAGACTTGGTCATTGATTGATAGTTTGTTGGCGCTTTGGCCAAAAAATACCTTGAAGTGAGCAACAAATGCTGTGAGCGAGTTGGCGATCCGGCCGACAGACCACTCCCACTGTAGAGCACATCCAGACAGGAGCGAGATGATGTATGCAACCTTGGCCCAATCCTTGAGGAATAATTGGGGTTGCATCTAAAAAAAATAAGGAGCATTGGAGTAGCAACCCACTGCATTCCACCACCTCACAGGAATGTCGTTGGACGGGCCATAGGACTGGCAGAGGCAGATTGAGTTGAAGAGGTGGTGAGTGAGAGAAGTGACTGACGAATGGATTGGATGAGCTCAGCAAACAGATCCGGGTTCCAATCACTGCTTGGTTCAGTGTTGCTTTGCATATTTTGCAGTCTGGTCTTCAGGCAGCAAACCGAAGAGGACAACACTGTTAAGTACAGTTCAACAGAGTTTATTAAAGGAGGCTTCAGAATGGATATTGGATATTCTTGGAGAGTACAGAGCATAAACTTATCTGAATAATCACACTGGTGTCTTTGTAGGTGGTGATAGTCCCGGAGAGTTGAACAGACGACTGAAGATGAACAGGGAAATAGATCAGGTAAGGAGCCAGGGAGATTGATGCACACATGTGAACAACAAGACCAGGCACTGCGGAAGGAATGTGATGGTGGCTTTATACCGGGCTTGATTGGTGTTGACAGGTGGAGTGCATCAGTATTTGGGTGATTGTGAATGAGTGGGAGGAGATGAAGGATCTGGCGTTGCTGTTGACTCCGTGACAACAGCACATGTGGAATAATGTCGATTACCACAAAACATAATTTGACTTGTCCCTCCGTTTCTTAAAAAAAAAGGCAATTTTCATGACAACATAAAGCCTAAAAACGTAAAATGGCCTTAAAAATGATCAAGCTTTTATAGCTAAAGTTATACAAGTTTTAACAAAATGAACATGTTTTTATTAAATTATTAGCTTCACATTTTTGCTCTGAATTCCTCTTAAAATGTGTTCCATTTACTTCCATTGTAAGTTTCTCACTAGTTCCTCCAAGGGCAAGTCAAAATATTTTTGTTGTAGTAACACTGTAGCAATGTTGTGCCACAAATGCTATTGATTGAGCTTAACTTTAATTAAAATTGAACACAGAATGATCCTCCATATATTTTCCATATATTACTTTTTTTTTTTTTCTCACTAAGACATTTAATCCTGCTTGATAAAATCCCACACAGAGCATAAGAGGCATTTCTGGCAGAAAGACTTGTACTCCATTAGTCGTTCATCATATGAATGTAGCCTATCACAGGTTTGCTTTAGCTTTAAAAGTCCATGATGGCCTATCATTGTGCTGCATTCGTTGAGCTCAACCTCTTCTCCACCACCGGTCTCATCCTCATGTTACTGCGAAGGGTCTGCTAGACCCAATTCTCTCAGCACAGTTCGAAAGGATTTTATCAACAGGACTCCATCGAGCCGTTGTGAAGGAGTCACACCAAAGTATCATACATTTTTCTTCAATGTATGCTTTTGCACTCGATAATGTGAAGATAAAAACAGGTGGGGGAAAAAAATTACATTTTAAGCTGACATCTCAAACAACAAGTAAACTTATCTCTCCATCCCTCAATGACAAACATATTTTTGCACAAGAAGTTCCAGCATTAAAATGGTATTGCATAAGAGGAATAAACCAGTGCTACTATCTTCTCATCTCTTTCTGAATGTGTGTATCCATGTGGGAAACCCTGCAGACTGTGGTTTGTGTTTTCAGTTTTTTTTGTGTTTTTGTGGATTGAGGTAGACGGCATGACCTAAATGGCAGCGCCGTAACCCAGTGGGTGAGTGCTAGAATGTCAGCAGGCATTACTCTTGCAGGGTCAGATCACAGATCAAGTACCTTCAGAGGCCAACTTGAGCTACACGGAGCAAATAAAAACCCAGAATGAAAGATGGGGGGGAAAGGACTGCCTTTGTTGCTGGAGTAAACAATTGTATAGGAAATTATGATCCGCACTCACGAGAACGGTCTTCTTTTTTCTTTTATTTTACATTAATTTCTGATGGGAAAAGACACAAACGTTTCTGCTTAAAGCCGTCCTCAGTGTGTAAAGCAATTCAATCCCTCCACCCACTTTTCAAATCACTAATTATATTGACGTCATCATTCATTAGCCAATGTTCAATTACCACAATCATTAAATCATTTCCATTTAAACCCTGGACAATTTACATATATATATCCAACACAAAAGAGTAAACAATTGCAAATGGATGTAAAGACAAAGACAAGATTGTTCACATTTAATTTTTAAACATTTCAGTCAGTTATATTGCCATAAACAATAATTCTTTGTTGAATTTAGATTTTTTTTTTTTTTATATCACACCATTTGGCCACAGAAAATTTATTTATTCTTAAACTACATTTATTTTTTTGAAAATAAATAGTTTGCAAACTATTGAGTGAGGTTTTGTCAGGTAGCGATCAAGCACATGTAGCATCCAAATGGTCTCTGAGGTATGATGTTCTCTCTTTTTTTTTTTTTGGAGATGCAAGTGAACATGGAGAGGCTAGTTTTGCTTTGATTTTCAATGTTTGTATTGATCCTTCTCTTCTGAAGAGTATTGAGCAGTAGATGTATCCTGTCAATTATTCTTGTGGAGTTTTTAAACAAGTCTTTTGGTTTTCATTTCAAGTTTTCATGAGAACTCCCATTCTCATGAAAACTTTCTCAATTATTTTGGCAAATGGTTAATGTGATAAATCTCCTGTGAATGTATAATTGATTTTAAATGTAACCATAAAACAATTAATTTAAAATTATAATTATAAAACACCTGTGCATTAATTTCCATAGGAAGTGCCTCACTGTAAGCCAGGTTTTAATTGATGTATTATATATATATATA
>NW_015623663.1:205638-213737 GCF_001515625.1 Sinocyclocheilus rhinocerous
TTTTTTTTTTTTATTTATTTATTTTTTTATTTTTTTATTTTTTTATTTTTTTATTTTTTTATTTTTTTATTTTTTTATTTTTTTATTTTTTTTTAAGAAAAGGAGGGTCAAGTTGAATTTAATTCTTGTGGTAATAAACTTATGCCACATGTGCTGTTGATTCCGCTTAAACTGTATTAAATCCGGATTGTTCCGTTACTAATGATTTATCACTCTGCATGACTAGCCCTGTGATTAATGCTGGAAAAACTGTAGTAGTCTTGGGGCATTCACACATACAAAGCCAAAGCCAGCGGACATCATTCATTTTCAGTGAGAGCTGTCAATGTCCTTGTAATAGGATTAGCCAAGACATAAGGCCCTAATGTGTCATGTTGATGCTTGCACTTTCTCTTCATGAAATACGTAATTTGAGGCATGCAAAATATAGGGTGGTGTCTAAACAAATGGATTAACCAACAAAGGGATTTATCAGTACTTAAAGTCATTTCAGAAACGGAAACTGCATCTGCAGGGTAATATCGTAGAAAGGCCGATATTTATTTGATTTTCTGTTGTCATTGTGACAAAATGGACACTTCAAGAATTTGTTCAAAGACCTGCCTACATCAGCAGCTGCCTTCAAAGTGCAGTAGATCATAAATGATATAAATGACACAAACAAACAGAAGATATGACATATTTTTTGTCGGGTGCTGTTGCCATGGTGAATCATAATTTCAGAGCTCCATTGATCATGGCTTTTCATAATCGTGGTGCACGCGCTAAACTCAGAGTCAACTTACTCAGAATCGATTGAACTAACTCAATTCAGCTGTTCTGAACCCGAAAACTCAGAGTTTCCCATCTAAGTCAAGAGTTCAAGTTTCAACTCAGAGCTGGTTGAACCTCCTTACTGAAACAGGTCCCCTGGTGTCTTTTTTATTCTGTCTCATGAGCAGCTTAAACTAGAAAAAGTAACCAAAGTCATCTTTAACAAACAATGGGGAAAATAAACATTGAACAGGAATAAATCTAATCATGTCTGGCAACTTGACAAATATGTCTTATCTTTGTATATAAGTTATGTGAACATTTAATGATCTATAAGCATTTCACAGAATTACAAATAAATTGGTTATTGCATTTATTTCCATTCAAACTGAATCGATATTGATTAAAAACAGACTTAAAAAACAATAGTAGCTAAAAGTTCAGCTAAAATGGCAGATAGTTTAAAATTCTTTTGATAAGTTTTTGCCACCACTGTCCCTTCTCTGTGCCAAATTTGGTGAAGATTGGACCAACGGTCCTAAAAATTAGGTTTTTCATATCATTATATATTATACATTTTTTGGGACCCAAATCGATGATTGAGACCTTATGGTTGCTAAGTTATGGTCCAAAATGCAAATCGCCTTATTATAGCACAACCTAGTGTTCCTTCAAAGTGCAGTAGATCATAAATGACATAAATGACACAAACAAACAGAAGATATGACATATTTTTTGTCGGGTGCTGTTGCCATGGTGAATTATAATTTCAGAGCTCCATTGATCATGGCTTTTCATAATCGTGGTGCACGCGCTAAACTCAGAGTCAACTTACTCAGAATCGATTGAACTAACTCAATTCAGCTGTTCTGAACCCGAAAACTCAGAGTTTCCCATCTAAGTCAAGAGTTCAAGTTTCAACTCAGAGCTGGTTGAACCTCCTTACTGAAACAGGTCCCCTGGTGTCTTTTTTATTCTGTCTCATGAGCAGCTTAAACTAGAAAAAGTAACCAAAGTCATCTTTAACAAACAATGGGGAAAATAAACATTGAACAGGAATAAATCTAATCATGTCTGGCAACTTGACAAATATGTCTTATCTTTGTATATAAGTTATGTGAACATTTAATGATCTATAAGCATTTCACAGAATTACAAATAAATTGGTTATTGCATTTATTTCCATTCAAACTGAATCGATATTGATTAAAAACAGACTTAAAAAACAATAGTAGCTAAAAGTTCAGCTAAAATGGCAGATAGTTTAAAATTCTTTTGATAAGTTTTTGCCACCACTGTCCCTTCTCTGTGCCAAATTTGGTGAAGATTGGACCAACGGTCTAGGAGGAGTTCTAAAAATTAGGTTTTTCATATCATTATATATTATAAATTTTTTGGGACCCAAATCGATGATTGAGACCTTATGGTTGCTAAGTTATGGTCCAAAATGCAAATCGCCTTATTATAGCACAACCTAGTGTTGGATGGATGTGTGTCTGTGCATCTGTGTGGACCATCCTGCTGAGTTTGGGATCTCTGCTCCCTTTTGGGGTGCTTGGACCCCCATGTTGTCATGGAACCTATATAGTCCCTCCCTTGATCAGGCTTTTAGTTTCCCGTGTTGTGCATTTGATGAGTCCAAGATGGACACATTTCAAGTGACTGGATTTGGCAACTAGAAAAAAGCCACTGAAAAATTCAATGAACATCAGAAAAGCAGCGTGCATATTTCTTCAGGTTTAAAAATAAAAAGGCCATCAACAGACATGTAAAACGAGATGATTCGCCACTCAAATCAGCATTGAACACGCAAAGAGAGTGGATGAGAACAGAGAATATCTGAAAAAAAAACATTCCTGTATTGCTCTTCGTCATGATGAGTGATATGATGTGACATGTGGCCAAGTATGGTTACCCATACTAGGAATTAGTGCTCTGCATTTAACCCATCCTAAGTGCACACACACAGCAGTGAACACACACACACCGTGAACACACACCCGGAGCAGTGGGCAGCCATTTATGCTGCGGCACCCGGGGAGCAGTTGGGGGTTCGGTGCTCCCTTCTCTGTGCCAAATTTGGTGAAGATTGGACCAACGGTCTAGGAGGAGTTCTAAAAATTAGGTTTTTCATATCATTATATATTATAAATTTTTTGGGACCCAAATCGATGATTGAGACCTTATGGTTGCTAAGTTATGGTCCAAAATGCAAATCGCCTTATTATAGCACAACCTAGTGTTGGATGGATGTGTGTCTGTGCATCTGTGTGGACCATCCTGCTGAGTTTGGGATCTCTGCTCCCTTTTGGGGTGCTTGGACCCCCATGTTGTCATGGAACCTATATAGTCCCTCCCTTGATCAGGCTTTTAGTTTCCCGTGTTGTGCATTTGATGAGTCCAAGATGGACACATTTCAAGTGACTGGATTTGGCAACTAGAAAAAAGCCACTGAAAAATTCAATGAACATCAGAAAAGCAGCGTGCATATTTCTTCAGGTTTAAAAATAAAAAGGCCATCAACAGACATGTAAAACGAGATGATTCGCCACTCAAATCAGCATTGAACACGCAAAGAGAGTGGATGAGAACAGAGGATATCTGAAAAAAAACATTCCTGTATTGCTCTTCGTCATGATGAGTGATGTGATGTGACATGTGGCCAAGTATGGTTACCCATACTAGGAATTAGTGCTCTGCATTTAACCCATCCTAAGTGCACACACACAGCAGTGAACACACACACACCGTGAACACACACCCGGAGCAGTGGGCAGCCATTTATGCTGCGGCACCCGGGGAGCAGTTGGGGGTTCGGTGCGTTGCTCAAGGGCACCTCAGTCGTGGTATTTAAGGTGGAAGAGAGCACTGTACATTGACTCCCCTCACCTACAATCCCTGCCGGACCTGAGACTTGAACTCACAACATTTGGGTTACGAGTCCGACTCTCTAACCATTAGGCCACGACTTCCCCAATGATGAAACCAATGAATCAGAAAATCAGGGAAATTTCTTAGAGCTGATGGATTTAAGGGCCACTGATAGCCAACTAATTGACCAGTTATTCAAAAAGAGAGAGATAATTTAATTATGTCCAACGCAAGCACCAGAATGAGTTGATTAATATAATGGCTAGTCAGGTTAAAAGTGACGGCATACATGAAGATGGAATTTTTTCCCTTACTGCGGATGAAACGCAAGACACAAGTAGACATGACCAAGTTACAGTGGTTTTAAGATATGTCGACAGAGACCTCGCTGTCCATGAATTATTCATCAGATTTTATCGGACTGACAGAACAGTTTGTGAATCTCTGGCCCTTCTTTTAAAGAATGTACTGACAAGCCTTAATCTTGATATCTGCAACTTGATGGTGCAGCGAGTATGTGAGGGACCTATCATGGTGTAGCTCCACGCATTTTAGGCGAAAATCCACTGGCGATGTAACCTCTGCATTGTGGATGTCTGTCGCACCACTACAGCTGTGAGACACATGCTGACCAATGTTCAATCACTCTATAACTTCATCGAGGGGTCAGCAAAACGACATGCGGTTTTTGAGTCTTTGCGAGAATGAAACTGCAGCTTTTCTGGTAAATCTATCACACTGAAACCTCTTAGCGAGATGGAGCTTGATAACTTTGAGACTATCGTTGACACTCTAAGTGAAATTTCAGAAAATGATGTGTGAGTCTGGGGCAGGCAAGTATTCTGTTGACATCAGTCACCGATTTTCACTTTTTGTTCCCTTGCATTTGAGTTCTCATGCAATGCAATGTACTGTCCAAAGTGCCACAGTTATCCACCTTACATTATGCCACAGTAAAAAACCTAGTATCTGCCACAATCTCTGCTCTTTTAGCAATGAGAACTGATCACCACTTTCAGCAGCTTTGGGAGTTCACAGTCGAGTTGTGCGATTAAAAACAACTACCATGGCCCTCAACATCCATGGAGGAGAACAAACAACGCAACGGTGCCTGAACCAAATCCAGCCTCAGCCCGGGACTATTATAAGGAGTTGCATTTCTGTGCACTGGACAACGCTATAAATGAGATCCATGAGCAATTTCAGGAAAATGACATGAACACTTTAATTGCACTTAACAACATCCTCAGCTCTAGTATGTGCACCGAAGAGGACCTGTCATTTATTTGTCATCACTATGGGTTTCCAGAAGAGGAGACGAGTGCAGAACTGTCACCTTTTAACGTTATATCGACAGTACAAGCACGTTTTGATCAACAGTTGTCACTATTCAAAGAGTCAAAGCTAGTCCACAGTCTAGTAAACGCTGACAACCTCTTAAAGCTATTCTTGACTGTGCCAATGAACAGCGCATTGTCAGAAATAAATTTTTCTTGCTTGCTCCGACTGAAAACATATATGAGGAACACAATGAGCCAGGAGAGACTCTCAGACATTGCAGTACTTAACACTGAACGGGCCATTCATGTAGATTTGGATAAGACAGTGAATCACTTTGATGCTGTGTGTGGTGGACAAGGTTTAGCCCTTCACTAAGGTAGGATGTTGTTTTGATAGCAGGTACAAAAAGACACTCAAATTTTGTACATATTTTTTTCTTAACCTACGCCCATGAAGTATACACAATAGCATAATTTATTTAGGGTGTTATAAAAATCAAAGCCTGACCATCATAGAGCTCTATGTGCAATTCAATGCAACCCTTTACACAAGCGTTTCATATTGCTCTTTGGATGTGCTGCATGTGCTCTGAATGTGCTTGATCACTCTTTGAAAATTGCTGTCTGTTCTCAGCTGTCATGTTTTGGCAAAGTTCTGTGTATAACTGTGAAAGCTAACAGTGGCTGACACTAGAATATTCCGCATTGTGGAATATCAATTCCAAATGACAAAAACCCCATTGATCTCCCAGTGAGGATTCAGTAGCCAGACACACACACACACAACACAGTATGCACAAGGAAGAGAATGAACACTCATCAAACACAGTTCTATTCACTCCCTTTTGCTTCTAGCCAGTCACGTTCAGACACACACACACACAACACAGTATGCACAAGGAAGAGAATGAACACTCATCAAACACAGTTCTATTCACACCCTTTTGCTTCTAGCCAGTCACGTTTCTCACATTGTCAGAAGAGAGCATGTTCATTTGGAAAGCATACTGTTCCCCCCATAAAACAGGAGAGGGCAGCTCTGCCTGCCTATGCTTTGAGCAATCACTTGAGGATGCTCCAGTGTGATAATAATTCATAATGGCAGAGAGGAGCTCCATCTCCAATCAGAGCATGGCAGAGACCCCAAAGCCCTGATGTAGATGACTCACCCATGCACTGCTTCACCTGAGCAGAGCCACAGAGCCCCCAGTGTGCCAGACACACAGCTGATTAGCTCCAAACCGCTTTTAACAAAAGTGGACTCTAAAAAAAAAAGTTTTGTTGGAATAATTATGTATTTTTGAAAGTCTCTTATCAAGTCTGCACTTATTTGATTAAAATACACTAAAACAATAATATAGTGAACTATTATTATAATTCAAAATAACTGTGTCTATTGTAATATATTTTAAAAATGTCATTTATTCCTGTGCATCACATTCTGCTTTGGTTTCTGTTCCTGTGTTCAGTTCCTGTGTTCCTTTGTTCCCTTGGTTTCCTTTGCTAGTTTGTTTCAGTGGTTACTAATTACTACCACATGTGTCTTGTTGAGTTTATCGTTTACCTGTGTATTTATATGTTTCAGTTTCCTTAGTTCCATAAAGATCATAGACCATAAAAAACACTGGAATGAATAGAGAAAGTCCTAAATGATTCTAGCAATTCTAAACATCCATAATGTATTTGTTTGTTCAGATCATATAATTGTTATCATATCATAATATTTTCTTTTAATATGTATTATAAACCATAAGTTAAGCTTGTAACCACAAAAATGGAAACAATTAACTGCTGGATGCCTTTCTGTGTGGAGTTTACATGTTGTAGTGATTTTTGCTTTCGCCAACCTAGGGAGGCGAAATAGTGTAGTGATGGGTACTCGCGTCACCAATGACGTTATTATATTTGGATCACTTGTCAATTAAGGTGTGGCTATGAGTACATCACATAAGAAAGATTGGTGGGATCTCTAACTTGTAGAACCTCTTTCTGTATCATCAACACAAGGAAGACAAAAGTGTAATAAAATAGATTTTATTAACAAAATATAGACAAGAGTAAGCAACAACTACTAAATGAGTACCATAAATGAAATAGGAATAAAGTGCTTAAGATGCATAAAATGCAAGTGATTATGTTGGGTGTTGCAATGTCAAAGATTATCTCTTTCCTCGCAGGCTGAAGGCTCAGAACGTGGTCATATCTGTTGCTGCCTTTAAGCTGGAGACTCAGGACTTGGTATCTGTTATTGCCTCTTCCCTCATGGGCCCGAGGCTCAGAACGTTGGTGATCTGTTACAGTCTCTCTGGATGAAAGACTCAGAACTTGCTCTGTTAGTGTCTTTTCCCTGACAGGACTCAGACTCAGAACGATGGTTGATCTGCTATTGTCTCACCCTTGCAGACAGGGGACTCAGAACAGTTGTTTCTGTTGCTGCCTTCCCTGTAACATGCCGGAGACTCAGAACGTAGGTTGATCTGCTATTGTTTCACTGGACGCGCTGGAGACTCAGAACTTCGGTGTTTCTGTTAACGTCTTTTCCATTGCAGTACTCAGACTCAGAACTTGCTCTGTTAGTGTCTCACCCTTACAGTCCAGAGACTCAGAACAAGGAGTGTCTTTTGGGAAGGTACCTTTATCTCTCTCTGATGAGGAGGAGATTGCAATCTGGCCCTTCTCCATTTCCAGGCTGTGATTGGCTGTTTCCTCTGAAAAAGCACAATTTAAATATATTTCTTTTTCACCTGGGTAGTCCAAACACAAAGTTAGAAAATTGTCACTAATATTTTACCAGTGCATTTCTCACTTTCCAAACCACAACCAGAATACATCTGGCAATGTTACGAACACATTAAGTCCAAACATGATGGAAGAAGACTGAACTGTCATGCATGCATTCATTTGTCCATTAACAGCTGAGTTTGGGTAAGATGTTGCACTACACGTTGCTGTCACTGAGAATACTTATTTATCTGAATAAGTATGAGATGTGTGTGTTGTAGTTTGCATCAGTTGCCACGACTCCTAAAAAAAATTTTTCATTCCACGTTGCCCCATCAAGCTCTAGCTGGATCTGCTCCTCTGCTATCAACAAGAGGAACGTCTGTACTTCCGCAACAGACAACGAAACTTTTTGGTTGTTAAAAAAAGGTGCGCTCGTTCAAAACAGTTGCGTTTGATCCTTCGCTGGCTGTG
>NW_015623663.1:214321-217553 GCF_001515625.1 Sinocyclocheilus rhinocerous
TGTGATCTCTCTTTGTTTCACCCACTGCTGCTGCATCCAGAGGTCCTAAGGAATTTTTATGGCGGTCACAGGCCAAAACCTTAGGAATCAGTCTGTTGGTGAGTGAAGGGCAGAAACTGCATTTTGACCAATGAGAAGTCCTGTCCTTCCCGGGCTTTGTACCAAAGGTCTTCTTCTTGCCCTCTAAGAGGTGTCTGGCTGTTATCCTGGCGTCTTTATCTGATGCCATTGGACAGTTTGCTTGTGTTAGTCCACCAAGATCCAATCAAAATGTAGCAAACCTTTGTCCACTATTGTGGTCGAGGTGTCTGGCTGTTATCCTGGCGTCTTTATCTGATGGCTGCCATTGGATTGCTTGTGTTAGTCCACCAAGATCCAATCAAAATGTAGCAAACCTTTGTCCACTATTGTGGTCGAGAGGGGCCCCACCATAAACTGGGCCCTGGAATGTGCTGTCCACTACAATGTTGTGCACCCATTCATTCAGGTGCTCTGGTTACTTCCACAGTCCAAAGACATGCATTAAGTTGCCCGTAAGACAATGAATTGCACGCAGGAGTGAGTGTGTGTGAATCTGTGATGGACTGACAATGCATCCAGGCTGCAACCTCATAAATAAATGTAGTTCTGTAAATAAATTCTACTCTACAAATTATAAAATAGATAATTTTTCATAAAGCACTCCAGCCAAATGCAGTATCTTCTGCCTGTACTTCCATTCAAACTTTAAATCCCTTTTAAAACTGTAAACGTATTCATAGTACAGAAGATTTACTGTATATCCTTCAGGCTTGAAACTTCTTTTCAAACGTACCAAGCATTCAAACCACATCAAGGCATTCAGTCTTCAAACTGACCTTCAAACTTTTTTGAAACATTCAGACAAGGCTTTGTCAAGACAACATTTTGATAAACTTTGCTTTGCTAGATGTCTTTATTTTCTGTTTATGCCATTTAATAAAAAGCAATGAACCACAGAGACTGTGTTTTAACTTGATTTTACCATGGGCAAGGATGTTTAAGAATAACCCTTTACCCATTATTTAACACACTTTTAGAGATTATAACTTCCATAAAGTTCACTTTCTAATGGTCACCATATTGATATTTTATATTAACAGCTTAAAAAAGAACTGAAGAATGCTATTTTATGATCATTATTAACACATAATCACTAAACTTTTTGGTCACACTTTATATTAGGTGGCCTTAACAATTTGATACAATATAATTACTATGAACATACATGTTGGTGCATTGTAATTACATTTAAAGAACTTGCATTTAATTAACATTTAATGCAAATAATTTACACCTAACTGTAACCTAGAAGTGTCCCTGTAACCCCTATAATCCTAACCCTACCGTACCGTTACTCCTAAACCTGCCTCAAACCCATTAGCAGCAAATGTGGCAATTTTCCAGAATCCAGTTTAATGTTAGTACATAGCAGTTAAGGCCACCTAATGTAAAGTGTGACCATACAGATTTCTTGAAAGAAAAACATTTTTTAATAAGAATTGCAATCCTATTCCCATGCACAAAGTGTGATATTCCATGATAGCCACATAAAGAGGTTTATCAGTATAGGTGCATCAGTGGATGTATTTACATGGCACTTAACAGTAGTATTGGTAGTGCGTATGCAATTGTCAGACTGCAGTCGAGAAGTTGCTGTTTTTTCATGTGCTCTGAAACAGCAGGACCTGCAATTTTTCCATTGTCGAACAGAAATGCCGTGGAAGCGCATCATTGTGATCACAGACAGAGCTGCTGATCTGGAAACAAAAGCAGATCTCAAAAGATCATTCAACACAGCAAAGCCCTCGACAATGGTGGCATTGTGCACAGGACTCCACTGGAAGAATCCATAGAAGACATCATGTGAAACACCAGAATTAAAAGATTTTTAGCTATTTGTCCCCGTAGCCCAAACGGGCAGAGTTTAGTCTAGCATGAGACAGCAGAGGGTGAGCACCCTAGTTTTCACACACTAAAGGTGCTAAGGGCCACTAAAGCACTAAGCCAAAGATTGTGGAGGTGAAAACCATCAAGCACGCAGTATGTTCAAGACCAGCTACCGGCATGAGGTGCGCAAGCAGAAGTATGAGTGCACTGATGTCTTCGAGGAGCCCAGCAGCCCAGAGATGGTGTCGGCTCCGGCCGGTGGGCCCTCGACAGCAGCTGTCCAGGGCTGGGAGAGCCTACAGGAGCTGAACAGCCGCTTTGCTCGTTACATCAACCAGGCGCGCGTGCTGGAGCAGCGCAATGCTGTGTTCCGCAAACAGCTGGAGACTGTTCAGCGCATGGAGGAGGCGTCAGGACTGGAAGAGGCCTTCAGCGAGCAGATCAGCGTCAACAGAAAGCGCATCCGGGAACTGCTGTCGGACCGAGCTAAGCTGGAGAGAGAGCTCAAAGACGCAGGGCGCATGCTGGATGAGTACAACAGCAGGTTAGAAAACGCAACAGAAGTATAAGGCTGTGGTTAATTGCTACTAACAGATTAAAGAACATTTAATTACAGCAGACAATATTCAAGCATCTCAAACAGGAAGAGACTGTCTGATGACATGTATATGTAAAGAGGTTCTAAGTATTGTTTAGGGGCCGGGTTACCTGGAATAGATTATACCATTAAACAGACAACAGAAAAAAGCTGTTTAAGTAACGGTGCTGCAAAAATACAAATGATTTCACAGACACTGAAAACTTTTCGGCTTGTGGTAGTTTACATGTTACTGATTGCCTTAAAATTCTGAATTTCTAAGATTTGATGCCACTAACCTGGCAAACTTTGGCAAATCCTATAATTAGTTCTTCCTCAAAGGTGCTCAATGATACAATGGGAAAACTTCAGTCTTACAGGAATTGAGAAAACTTTCCAGATGGACCAATTAAACTGAAGTTCTGTAAAGTCAGTCAGCCAGAGCACTTAAAGGGATAGTTCACCCAAAAATGAATATGCTGCCATTAATTACTCACCTTCATGTTGTTCCAAACCTGTAAGACCTTCGTTCATCTTCGGAACACAAATTAAGATATTGTTGATGAAATGTGAGAGCTCTCAGACCCTGCATAGACAGCAACACAACTGTAATGTTCCCAGGTCCAGAAATGTAGTAAGGACATCGGTAAAACTGTCCATGTGACACCAGTGGCTCAACTTCGACGAGCGACGAGAATACTTTTTGAGCGCAAAGAAAACAAAAATAACATAATTTATTCAACAATT
>NW_015623663.1:217709-224985 GCF_001515625.1 Sinocyclocheilus rhinocerous
GCAGCAGCGGCAGCAGCTGCCGCAGCTGCGGCTGCTGCTAAAGCTGCACAGGATGCACTTGCTGCAGCTAAAGCCAAAGGTAAATCTGAGGCTGAAGCTAAAGCCGCAGCAGAAGCAGCTGCTCGGGCTGCAGCAGCTAAAGCCAAGGCCAGTGCTGAGGAGGAGGCCAGGAAGCAGGCTGAACTCAAGGCTTTAAGTGAAGGTCTGAGTGCTGAGCAAGCTGCTGCAGCAGGGGTTGCTGCAGCTGCTGCAGCAGTAAGTATTGGGAAGGATGGAGCAGCAGGTGGAGTTGGAGGTGGTGCTGCAGCTGGAGGAGCTGGAGGAGCCGGAGGTGCTGGTGGAGCCGGAGGAGCTGGAGGAGCCGGTGGAGCAGAAGGTGCTGGTGGAGCCGGAGGTGCTGGTGGAGCTGGAGGAGCAGAAGGTGCTGGTGGAGCCGGAGGTGCTGGTGGAGCTGGAGGAGCAGAAGGTGCTGGTGGAGCCGGAGGTGCTGGTGGAGCTGGAGGAGCAGAAGGTGCTGGTGGAGCCGGAGGTGCTGGTGGAGCTGGAGGAGCAGAAGGTGCTGGTGGAGCCGGAGGTGCTGGTGGAGCTGGAGGAGCCGGAGGAGCCGGAGGAGCTGGTGGAGCTGGAGGAGCCGGTGGGGCTGGAGGAGCTGGAGCTGCTGGTGGGGCCGGAGGAGCTGATGGTTCTGGAGGAAGCGGTGGTGAGGGAGGAGATGGAGGAGACAAGAAGCGTCAAAGAGCAGGACCTCTTGTACCAGAGACTGTCGTAGGTAAGGAATTATACAAGGAGACATTACGTATATCTACTCTATACAAATTCCTTCTTGCTTTTATTTCTCATTTTAAAAATATGTACTGTAACATTTCAGCAGTGATTGGTTCTTACAGAAAATATACAGTCTAGCAAAGCAGGCCAAACTTTCATACAGCACATATACATACATACAGTATTGTTTATGTACAATGCCGTTCAAAAGCAAGATTTTTTATTTTTTTTTGAAAGAAGTCTCTTGACTGACTAAGGCTTCATTTATTTGATACAGTAAAACTAAAAACAGTAATATTACAAAATATTTTTACAATTTCAAATAAATATTTTCTATTTATTTAACTTATTCCTGTTATGGCAAAACTGAATTTTCAGCAAACATTACTCTGACATGACCCTCAAGAAATTATTTACAACCCAGTCTCACTGCATTTCGTGACATAGTCATGAAATTTTAAAGGGTCAGTTCAGCCCAAAATGAAAATTCTGTCATTAATTACTCACCCTCATGTCGTTCCAAACCCGTAAGACCTTCGTTCATCTTCTGAACACGAATTAAGATATTTTTTGATGAAATGTGAGAGCTCTCAGACCCTGCATAGACAGCAACACAACTGTAATGTTCCCAGGTCCAGAAATGTAGTAAGGACATCGGTAAAACTGTCCATGTGACACCAGTGGCTCAACTTCGACGAGCGACGAGAATACTTTTTGAGCGCAAAGAAAACAAAAATAACATAATTTATTCAACAATTCTTCTCCCCCAAGTTACGTCTTCGACCATTTTAGAGTATCACAACACATACGCACACCCTAAGAGTAAACAACGCTGATTATGCAGATTACGTTCATGCGCGCTCTTTCTCCTCTGAACGTAAACAACGCTGATTACGTCGATTACGCTCTTGGGCACTCTTCAAAATGGCGGAAGACGTAAGTTGGGGGAGAAGAATTGTTGAATAAATTGTTTTTTTTGTTTTCTTTGCGCTGAAAAAGTATTCTCGTAGCTTCGCAAAACTGAAGTTGAGCCACTGATGTCACATGGACTGTTTTACCGATGTCCTTACTACGTTTCTGGACCTGGGAACATTACAGTTGCGTTGCTGTCTATGCAGGGTCTGAGAGCTCTCACATTTCATCAAAAATATCTTAATTCGTGTTCCGAAGATGAACGAAGGTCTTACGGGTTTGAAACGACATGAGGGTAAGTAATTAATGACAGAATTTTCATTTTGGGGTGAACTAACCCTTTAAAATGTATGCGTAATATGCATCAGATGGTCAAGAAATAGATGGTGGGCTTTAAGTAGCATGTTACATTTTATAAAAAGGTAATTGCAATTTTTTTTTGTCTCACAATTCAGACTTTTCCTGTCAGAATTAACAGTTTACATCTCTTGCATTATAAACTCACAATTCAATCAACTCACTCAATTGAAATGAACACAAGATAAACTCTCAATTGAGTTATAATCGTTAGTTAACATCTCACAATTGTGACTTTATATCTGGCAATTCTGTTTCTCTCTCTCTCTCTCTCTCTCTTTTTCTCAGATTGTGATAACGTCGTGAGATAAAAAGTCACCACTACCTTATTTTATTTTATTTTTTTATCCCATGGTGGAAATGTCATAGTTATGGCTTCACCATTTTAGTCCTAGAAAAACATTCCTATCATTCAAATATTAGGATTATGGTTAGGATTGAGGTTTGGGATTTACAATATTCCTAACAGCCTATCATTTGTCTCTGATTATAGATTAGGTAATGGTACTAAGAGTTTAGGACACATCAATAGCCCTATTCGCACGGGATTAGTATTATCTGGGGACCTTGTGTGATTTTGAAATTATCCCCCCACATCTGAATTTCGTGTGGTGCATTCGCACGGGATAAGCGAAGCCTGTGATTTTACTCGAATTTACTGACTTGTCTCCCGGATACCCGGATGTCAAGGCTTTGAGAGTCCCGTTCTATGGTCCAGATGGATTTTAAAAAAATAAACTAATATAGTTTCGTGCGCTGTGTCATTTACATTTCACCAGGTTAAAATAATATCTCAAGCTTTATGCTTGATTTATTTGTAACACATTAACCTCAAAACCTTTTCAGCTTTCTCTTTCTGCAAATTGTATGGTGTAGCGATATAACAGCACCCAAAATACTATCAAACACTCCAACGCAGCTCCATTCTTCGCGGAAGATGGATAAAAAGGCGCACAGCAGACAAAAACCTCGAAAAATGATATGCGACCCGCCAAATGCTGACCAAATCATAGAGATGCCGATTTGCACGGGACTAATATTATCACAGGACCTCGGTGTTCGGCGAAATATGGTAGGTCATTTGCGGGGGAATTTTTACTTTACAAATTACAGACATGGCCGATTCGTGCGAATAGGGCTATTATGACAGTAAATATCAACAGTTGGATCAACTAGAAAAATCTCCTAAACGGAACAACTGGAGCGGCTGCATTTTTACAAATGAGCTTTATTCAGTTATTTACAGCATCAGTTTCAAACCTGCTTCATGAAGAACATGCACATGGGTTTTGATTTATTGAATGTAGTAGTGCACCCAGGTTACAGATAGAAAGAGCCTTGAAATGAAAGCCATGAACACATGATGAACTGTGCTTGAAACACTCTCTGTTGTCCACAGATACAGAAATGAATTTGAATATCAAGAGCAGCTGCGGCACAAGCTGGAACAGCTGAATAAGGTACAAATAAACTGTGCCTTTCTCTGACCTGCAATTTCTCAGGTGATTATAAAGCAATAACCCACAAGAGATGATGCTTTTCGGTAACATAACCACAGGCTAGGGCTGCTCTTAGTCTCAGCACCAGGTGGACGGCCTCAAACCCTTAGCAGTGCTAAAATCACCATAACACAGACTCTGGTGACTTGCCATTCTTTTATAAATGCAACACTGTAAGCTACTTGAGGCCTTTTGTACTGTAAGCTACAACTTTTGCATGAAGCCTAAGGCCAGAAACATACTATATGCAAGTACTTGCACATTCAAATGCTTTTAGCTATTGTAAGCTTAAATCTGTGTGTTGGTACAGTTTGTTTTGTAGCACAAATGTGTTTATTTATTTATTTTGTTTGTTTCAGGTCAATTACTGTAATGGAAAAGTATTGTATTAGTGAAACTGGTAGCTACCCAGATAATAACATGTTTTATTGGCACAGATATTTAAAGTTAACTCTGTCACCCCCTTGGGTTTTGGGGATTTCTAGCATGATCAGAAATGCATGACCACTTATGTTTGACCAAAAGCTTACAAATGTGCTGGCCAGGCATCTGCGTTTGTGTCACATACTGAATGTTTCTGGTTTAAGATCAACCCGTACCTGGGGAAAAGTCTCTAATGCATTCCCTGGAGTGCTTCATTGCTTTAAAAATCCACTCCTGTTTATCTGCTTGAGTGCAATGTAACAGGGCTAACAGCAGTCTGAGAAAGGAAAATGCACCACCACTGTTCGTTTTTCCAGAGAAAGTCTCTCACAGCAACACGATTATGAGTCCATTTGCTCTTGTGTTTGCAGGAAGCCGACACAGTTCTATTGAGAAACCTTGAGTATCAAATCCAGCTGCAGTTCCTGCAAGATGACGTCAACGCCACCAAAGAGCGGCACAAAAAGGTAGGAGGCAACCACAACTCCTATTTGCACTTCTATCTTTTCGAGTAGCTTCTCAAAAGCTCTTCTGCGAAATTGTCAGTTGGCAGCAGAAGTGAATGACAAACCATGGTAAATCCACTTACTAAAAGCATTTGACACAAATGATGTTTTAACGCGTACACTTGTTCTTGGATTCTTATTTTATAGGACATCAAATTGAAAGAACAGCAATTAAACTTTTACAAAAGATCACACCATATCCCTTGCACAATTTGAGACAACATAAAGTAAAAAATGGCCCTATTTAACTTTTACGGCATGTTTTTTTTCTTATTGTCAACGATTCATCCCAGCAGTTATTTTTTTAACACATGCTGTATACAGTACATAATAATTTTTTAATGTTCAGATAAAAATCTATATTTGATTATCATACAAATAGTTTCTGAAGCTTTTTTTTCATAAATTATTTTTTTTTTTTTTCAAATGTTTCTTTATTTAATGTTTAAATTAGATTTTCAATAACAGATTTACAGTGTGATCCTACTGAACAGCACTGTATGGCAAATTGTGCATTAAAACTGTTCAGTTTAATCTCCATTCTATAATGCGCAGCTGCGCACACAGAAGCGTTCAGGAGCACAGAAACTTATTGGCAACGCTGCCGACCCCTGCACTAGTGACTAGTTGCTTATTAGCATGCATATTACTAGCATATTGCCTGTTTATTAGTAGGTCTACTTATAAAGCACATATTAATGCAAATTTATTCTGCATGACCATATCCCTTAATCCTACACCAACCCTAAACTAACTATTAATAAGCAGAAAATTAGGAGTTTATAGATGCAAAAGCCATAGTTAATAGTTGGTAGTGAGAATTGGTCCACAAACTAAAGTGGGACCCTTTGTTTTCTCATTGAATATCCTCATATTCCTCATTTTCTCATACATTCTCAGAAATCCATTATGGATGTTGTTGAGAGGTGTGCTTTTTTGCTGAGCTTACATTTGTTCACTCAGAGGACAGAACTGGACCATCTTTTAAATGTGATGTCAGGTCTGTATTTTGATGGGGTCTTTAAAGAAAATATTCTCAAATCTGATTTGCTTTTTAAGTAGGCTGACTGTTGGACTGTCTGCACTGTCATTCTGCAGTTGATGAATTCAGATCTGTTGTTGTTAGTGTTGTCAATGTTCAGTTGATCTATCAATTGCAATAGCAATGATGTACTGTTAGCCCCTTTCAGAAAACTGAAGCTGTTCTTCTGCTCATGTCTAGCACATCTCATGAGGCGCTTGACAGAACAGATGCTTTTTACGCAGTCATGCATATACCGAGTCTAAAGGCGCTGGCTCGGTTAAGCATTCGTGGTTTACAGCGTCACATCCCCAACAACAAAAACAACTACTTCTGATCTGAACGTTCAAACTAAGATCCATTGCAAAATATTCAACTTTAATTGTGCACTCTCAGGAATAAAAGGTACAAAAACTGTCACTAGGGTGGCACCGTTTCAAAAGGTACACCTTTGTACCTTATTTACCCCTAAAGGGTGCCTATTGGTACCTTAAAGCAGTGATTCCCAACCCTGTTTCCGGAGGCACAGCGACACTACAGATTTTGCATGTCTCCTTTCTCTGACACACTTATTTCTGGTCTTGGAGTCTTATTGAGTTGATGCAATGAATCAGGTGAGTTTGATTAACGAGACATGCAAAACGTGTAGTGTTGGGGCTCCACCGCTGCAGTACTGTATTAGTACATTATGACAGGCAGAGCTGGGTTGATTACTTTCAAATTGTAGTCCGTTACTGATTTCAAATTACGTGACAAAAATTGTAGTTAGTAACATAATCCATTACATTACAGATTTTAGGAAATATAAGTGGACTACTTTTTGATTAGTTGATTACTCTTGACCTAACTCATTTATCACACTGGTTTAAATAAGATACCATTAATATATTAATATAAAAACACAAAGAGAAGGAAAATATATTCCATTTGTTGTTACCAACAACATGAAGTGTATTAAACATTACATTATGTCGAGGTTTTCCAAACTGGGATTCTTGAAGGAAAATGTAAAATTAAAACAAATCATAAAAAAAAAAAAAAACTTCTGCTAAATAAGATGAAATATTTCATTTGTTTGCATGCCATGTGACCATTAACTAATGACAGAGAACTGTAAATATATGTTCAAGTAAATATATGTTAATATATGACAAAAAAAGTTTAGAAATCCCTGTATTACATGTAAATAAGAAAAAAACGAATTTGTGCATTTTAATGTGTTTGAAAGACAAAAGCCTTCCAAAGACATAATGGTTAAATAACCCACTGAGTGATAATAAAATTAAAAATGAATGTGTTCATCAGTAGTTGATGCAGATGAAATGTTGAGAAAACACTTCTTAAAATTGAATTTTTGTAAATCCAGCGGTCAAATGCTGTGTGGCCTCTCAAATTTCTGTGTAATTATAGCCAGCTGACTAGTGACTGGTCTTTGTGTGAATGTCCACAAAACTGGAAGACTTTCTGAATGTAAAACAGTGGTAGGATATTTTAGAAAGGATCATTAAAAATATGAAAATAAGAATTAGTGAGAATCAATAAATTATGAATAATTTATTTCTATTGTGTGCATAATATGTAATCAAATAATCAATAAAAAAGTAACTGTAGTCTGATTACAAGTATTTTAAAATGTAATGTCATCTAATTACAAGCACTATTTAGAATCTGATTATGTAATCCAGATTACATGTAATCAGTTACTACCCAGCAATGATGATAGGGTACCACCCCAGTGTCAGTTTTTGTATGTTTTTTTTTTTTTTTTTTACACACTGAATATCATTTGGTTT
>NW_015623663.1:225349-225463 GCF_001515625.1 Sinocyclocheilus rhinocerous
AGTCTCAGGAGCTCATCATGTCCACCTCCATTGCCTCCATTGACTTGTGTTTGTTTCCTCCACAGAACCTCGCCGAAATCCAGACGTATCTAAACATCCTGCACATCCTGCACC
>NW_015623663.1:226407-267926 GCF_001515625.1 Sinocyclocheilus rhinocerous
GTTGGAAGTACAATATATATATATATATATATATATATATATATATATATACATACAGTATATATGGTCTGTATTTTGATGGGGTCTTTAAAGAAAATATTCTCAAATCTGATTTGCTTTTTAAGTAGGCTGACTGTTGGACTGTCTGCACTGTCATTCTGCAGTTGATGAATTCAGATCTGTTGTTGTTAGTGTTGTCAATGTTCAGTTGATCTATCAATTGCAATAGCAATGATGTACTGTTAGCCCCTTTCAGAAAACTGAAGCTGTTCTTCTGCTCATGTCTAGCACATCTCATGAGGCGCTTGACAGAACAGATGCTTTTTACGCAGTCATGCATATACCGAGTCTAAAGGCGCTGGCTCGGTTAAGCATTCGTGGTTTACAGCGTCACATCCCCAACAACAAAAACAACTACTTCTGATCTGAACGTTCAAACTAAGATCCATTGCAAAATATTCAACTTTAATTGTGCACTCTCAGGAATAAAAGGTACAAAAACTGTCACTAGGGTGGCACCGTTTCAAAAGGTACACCTTTGTACCTTATTTACCCCTAAAGGGTGCCTATTGGTACCTTAAAGCAGTGATTCCCAACCCTGTTTCCGGAGGCACAGCGACACTACAGATTTTGCATGTCTCCTTTCTCTGACACACTTATTTCTGGTCTTGGAGTCTTATTGAGTTGATGCAATGAATCAGGTGAGTTTGATTAACGAGACATGCAAAACGTGTAGTGTTGGGGCTCCACCGCTGCAGTACTGTATTAGTACATTATGACAGGCAGAGCTGGGTTGATTACTTTCAAATTGTAGTCCGTTACTGATTTCAAATTACGTGACAAAAATTGTAGTTAGTAACATAATCCATTACATTACAGATTTTAGGAAATATAAGTGGACTACTTTTTGATTAGTTGATTACTCTTGACCTAACTCATTTATCACACTGGTTTAAATAAGATACCATTAATATATTAATATAAAAACACAAAGAGAAGGAAAATATATTCCATTTGTTGTTACCAACAACATGAAGTGTATTAAACATTACATTATGTCGAGGTTTTCCAAACTGGGATTCTTGAAGGAAAATGTAAAATTAAAACAAATCATAAAAAAAAAAAAAAACTTCTGCTAAATAAGATGAAATATTTCATTTGTTTGCATGCCATGTGACCATTAACTAATGACAGAGAACTGTAAATATATGTTCAAGTAAATATATGTTAATATATGACAAAAAAAGTTTAGAAATCCCTGTATTACATGTAAATAAGAAAAAAACGAATTTGTGCATTTTAATGTGTTTGAAAGACAAAAGCCTTCCAAAGACATAATGGTTAAATAACCCACTGAGTGATAATAAAATTAAAAATGAATGTGTTCATCAGTAGTTGATGCAGATGAAATGTTGAGAAAACACTTCTTAAAATTGAATTTTTGTAAATCCAGCGGTCAAATGCTGTGTGGCCTCTCAAATTTCTGTGTAATTATAGCCAGCTGACTAGTGACTGGTCTTTGTGTGAATGTCCACAAAACTGGAAGACTTTCTGAATGTAAAACAGTGGTTGGATATTTTAGAAAGGATCATTAAAAATATGAAAATAAGAATTAGTGAGAATCAATAAATTATGAATAATTTATTTCTATTGTGTGCATAATATGTAATCAAATAATCAATAAAAAAGTAACTGTAGTCTGATTACAAGTATTTTAAAATGTAATGTAATCTAATTACAAGCACTATTTATAATCTGATTATGTAATCCAGATTACATGTAATCAGTTACTACCCAGCAATGATGATAGGGTACCACCCCAGTGTCAGTTTTTGTATGTTTTTTTGTTTTTTTTGTACACACTGAATATCATGTGGTTTTTCCACCACAATCTCATGGTTATTTTTGTAGCTGTTTCACGTTTTGTTAAAATTAGTGGCTAATTTGCATGAATTAGTACAATTAGTCCTGTGGTTCCTCTGCTGTGTGGTTAACTTGACTTCATATATTAATCACCTGCAGATGATTAAAAGGCTCAAAAAGGTGAAGTAATTTCTTTTTTATGAAAGATCTAGCACAGTCGTTCTCAACTGGTTTTGAGATCCTGTCAGGACAGAACCGCTGAACTAGCATCATTACTTTGCAGACGACACTTCAATGAAATGTAATTTATGTAGTTATTTATATATAATCAGCTATTAAGGCACAACATTTTAAATAGGGTTTTCTTAATTGCAGTAAAGCAAGTGCAGCATCCTCCTGGTGTGCAGGTCTCGTCTGTAATGAAATTGACCTTTCAACAGTCTCCGGCGCTCATCATGTCCACCTCCATTGATTCCTGTCTCTTGTGTTTGTTTCCTCCACAGAACCTCGCCGAAATCCAGACGTATCTAAACATCCTGCACCAGATCAACCAGACTATTCCCCTCATGGCGAGCACGTCTGTCTCAGAGGTAGGGTGACCTTGTGGCTCACAGTGCCTCGGGCCCTTGCTGACTCTCTGGGTGTCACATGCAATAAGAATTGTGCGGCGGCGGTGCCAGTGAAATTAGCGCGGCGCTCTGAATGTGCCCTGAGTGATCAGTCTCCCTGAGCGATCACACCCTTTATCTTCCTGTATCGCCGCTCTTGTGCGCTCTAGAGCAGCAGGGCTTCTCACACTCTTCCTCACAGACACCTGGAGGAAAGATCATTGCGTTCATGTGCTTTGCTTTTTGGGTTGTGTTTTTACTTAATTTGTTGTGTTTCTTCATATTTTCAGAAAAGGAAGGACAAACTTTGCAGCAGTCACTATTAGTGGTCTGCAGATATGGAATACAATATAAGGGCCGATACAATATAACTAGTGAGCAAGATGTATTGCCAACACATGACATGTAATACAATTTAATTGCATCATTTGAGATGTAAACATATACACTGGAATTAAGTGAACCTGTGTTTGCTATGCAATATTTACTTAAAATGTGCTTAAAAAAATAGCTAAAAAAGCACCAACTTGTAGAGTTTGGAACACCTCAAGGGAAAACACTGACATTTGGTAGCAACCTTGTACAGTACTAGCAACCATCAGAAGCATGCTAGCAACCAAGCAATTGACCTATCGGTAAGCCCCTCCCCTCGAACGCAGATGAGCCAATGGCAGTCGAGTATCAGTTGCACGGGGAGCGGAACTCGGATATCTTTAGGTTTCAGCGCCATAGAGAAACAGTGGAAGATCCAAAGCTCGCTTCGGTTTAATGGTGTTTATGCTACAAAAATGGAAAAACGATGTGCCTAGGGTAACTTGTAACACTGATTCCAGGTATCCTGAGAGGATGGGCAATGTCATTTATTTTATTCCATTTCCTAAATCCAACCAAAACAGAGCAAAATGTCCCCAAGCATTCAATGAAGACGAAATCGTTAATTTTCTGGTTGTCATACTCTCATTAAGTTACACTTTTCATCTGCTCAAGCAGAACGTTAATGAATGCTTGTGCTTCAGCAAGGTATCTCTGGCTAAAACTAGCTAACGTTAGCGTTAAAGTTAGTGAGTCCATGCTAACGTAAAAACCTAAATAGCGAACTGTTCTCACGTCATGCACCGTGCAGTGAAAGTCAAAAACACCTAAACGAAGGTCTACATTTCAGTGCCTCTCCATATTAATCTGGTTAAATGTGAATTAATTTAACCTTACTCTGCGGTATATGAACCGTGTTGATCCGGCATGTTGTCATTGCGATCGTGACGACCGTAAAATAATTCTCCCGTTTGCATTGTGATCTGTATTTTTACATATTTATTTTAATATCTTTTATATATCCCTCCATGGCATATTTAAGTCCCACTTGAATGATGGTCCTTCTGTGTCCAAAATTGATCAAAAACATCTTGGGACAAGGTTTTCGCACTGACAGCTGTCATAGTAAGACAGTTCGCAACTCCGTTTGTTTGTCCGAGTAAGCAATTCTATATAGATTAGGTCCACCTGTGTACCAAATTCATCAGAAACACCTCGGAAGAAGGTTTTCACACTGACAGCTGTCATTGTGAGACAGTGAGCAACTCTGTTTGTTTGTCCGAGGGAGCAACAGTAACTAAGGGGGGCGGGGCTTACCGATCGGTCAATTATACGGTCTTGTATTAGTATGTATGTAAAGAATACACAGTATACATGGTGACATTTTAAAATGGGTTGCCAAGGCCCTGCTATGTGGTTGCTAAGGTGTTTGAGTGGTTTTTAGTGTGTTGATGTGTGGCTGCTATGGTTTATGGCCCAAGTCAAAAGGTCCCTCTTTCATCGTAGGTCTGTGGAATTGTTTTGCTCGTTTCATAGCCTGAAAGGTGAAAGTCTGGGTCTGTTTAGAAAAAAAAAAAAAAAACATTTTGAGGTATCACCCACATTGGTTGCACAAATGGTGTGGAGTGGTTTATGAAATATGATAACTATAACGCTAACTATATTAGCGTCCACACCAACGCTTGATAACATTCTGTAGATTATAAGTGCGCTGCAGTTTTGTTGTCTGCCGCTTTAAATGCTTACTCTCTTTATTCTGATTGGCTGTAAATGTTTATATATATATATCATTAATCAGCTGGGGGAAAATTCCAATGATATCATTACTCTGTGTTCTCATTATAGTCCATGGTGTGGACTGCACTATTCTCTTACAGTTGAAACTATTTAAAAAAAACTAAATTGTATTGTTACTGTTACGGGGCTGATGAGACGTGCGGATCCAAATGCAAAGCTTTATTCATAGACATGGTTAGAGACAGGCAAGGGTCAGATAATGGCAACGGGTATATAGAGGGCAAGACACAAGAATATTCCTAGGGCTAGCGTGGGTCTACGATCGGCGAACAGAATTAACAGGGCGAGACTAGAGGGGTAAATCCAAGTACAATGGTACAAAGGTCCAGGCAGGGGCAAACAGTATCTGAATAGGGCAAGACGAGAGGGGGAATCCGAGGTACACAGGCAAAGATCAGGATACGAGAAAACAGACAAGGCAAGACTAAGTTAAGGCTATGAAAACTAAAGTGCTCCGTAGAGTAGCTATCGCTAGGTGAGTGATATACGCTATACAATACTCGGCAGTGGGAAAGGATCAGAGTGAGTGTTATATAGGGAATGTGTGATTGATTACAGCTGTGTGCAATCAACTGTGTGTGTGTAATCAGTGCAGTGGATGATGGGAACTGTAGTCCGGGTGAAGTGCAACAGTGGTGTGGTGCAAGAGTCCATAGTAGTGGAAGAGTGACCTCTGGTGGCGAGCAGACGGAAGTTCATGGACCGGATTCGTGACAGTTACCTTCATAGGCTAGTTGTTGTCCTGATAAGGCCTTGATACTTATCTTTAGGTGTTTGTTCAAAATTACTAAGACTTAGTAATAGCAAAAATTCTAACATTTAATCACTAAGGTAATGTCTTGTTCAATCTTAGTGTCCATGCTAACTGGTGCTGAGGGTGACAAACTATCAAATTCAATCTTTCTTTCATGTCCATGATATTTTCGTTGCTTTTAAAGAACGGACACAACCAATAAATCCTTTGATAGCTTTAGAAGGAAAATGAAATCTGGATTCTGCAGTGTTATTAGGCTACTTGTGATTTAGCCTATACCTGTACTTTATTATACAGTATGTAGGAGCCATAAAAAGTGGAGTCTAAGTTGTTTAGAATCATTTGAACTGTTTTACGCGAGGAAGCGTAGTAACACTTGCACTTTATTTAGTTGGTTGCACAGCAATCACATTGAATAAAAAAGCTATTTTTAGAAACAGTAAAAAAAAAAAAAAAAGATGTCATACCTTTAAAACTGAATATATTTTAAACAATGAAATATGTATTTTTATTTGTCAGTTTTAAAACATTATTTACTTTTTATTTTTAAACAATACATTGAGTCCAAGTCTTGCTTTTGGACGTCTTCTCTTAATAAAGACTCTCGGGCATGTTTGACCTTCAGCCGCGTCGCAGTCCTTTTAGAAAAGGCATTGCCTGGATTTGAAAGGTGTACAGTGACGTGAGTCAAAGTGAAACATGTTCGACCTCAGTGTGATCTGATTACAAGCGATCTTTGATCATAACTACTCAGCAGTCTCACCTGCTCTTCTTGTGCAGGATCAAGACAGGCTGATCGCTCAGAGGCACGTTCCAGCACTACGCAGTCAGCTGGAGGAGTACAAGAGCGCCACCTGCCAGCTCCAGGTGCAGAAACAGCGGCTGCAGACAGAGGTGGGTGATCTCTTACACTCAGACACAGAACAATAACCATACCATCAGTTCAGAATGTTCTGAGCATGACGTGAACCTAACAAAGACGCAATGCTTATGTCACTAGCCTGTGAACTAATCTTAATGTTACATTGTACTAATGGCATAAGCCAGACAGTACGCAGTTATTACCCATAGTATACTGAATATAAACACCCTAAACCCTAAATACAGTTATCTCTGTAACAGCTGAAAAAAAAAGTCAATTTAAATGCTATTGTCCACTGTTAGCAACATTGTTAAATATATACATTATAAAGTTTATAGGTTTGCAAGTCAGTAAGTTTTTTAATACTTTTATTCAGCAAAGATGCATTATACTGATCAAAAGTGACAGTAAAAGCATTTATACGGTAATATGTTCCAAAAGATTTATATCATAAATAAATGCTGTTCTTTTGAATGTCCTATACATCAAAGAATCCTGAAAAAATGTGTCACAGTTTCCACAATTTGAAGCAGCACAACTGTTTTCCACATTGATAATAATCAGAAATGTTTCTTGAGCAGCAAACCAGTACAATCACGTGATACTGAAGACTGGAGTAAGGATGCTGAGAGTTCAGCTTTGATCACTGGAATAAATGTCATTTTACAATATTACAATAGAAAACACCTGTCTGAAACTGTAATAATATTTCACTGTTTTTATTGTGTTTCTGATCAAATAAATGCAGCCTTGGTGAGCAGAAGAGACTTTCTTCAAACGCAACATCACACAACATCTTACTGATCTATAATGTATACCTGTAATGTATGTAATGTCTCTGTTTTTCTAGACCTCTGTGTTGGAACAAACCATCAGGATCACACAAGAGAGCTACGATGACAAGATCCAGCAGTACAACGAACAAATCGAGACCCTCAGGAAGAAGATTGAAGAGGCCGAGAGGTTACTGGAGAAATACACAGATAAGTGCCGACAGCTGGCCATGAACCAGACCTCTCTGGAGAACGAGCTTGAGCGCTACAAGAGAATCATCGAGAATGAAGACAACAGGTGAGACAATGGGACGAGTGGTTAGTCTTCTCCTCCTCATTTGTTATCTGCTTTTTTATTTCACTTATAAAGTCATCATCATGTTATTTCTTGTACAAATATATGCAGATTTTTATTTGGTTTAGGACTCTCACTGCCACAGAGTGGCAGTATAACTACATTGTCATCTTACCCAATAAACCCAGCTTAATTTTTTCTTTCTTGACAATTTCTTCTTCGTCTACTGTAATTAAATCATTTACAGATATTTAAGCATACATATTTTCCGACATCATTCATCAACACACTTGATGTTTAAAAGCTTTGCATATTTATAATATTTGACATTCTTTCCTTTGGAATCTTCCTCAGGTCTTTAATATGCCTGCTTCATTTTCTTTCTCCCTTTCACTATCACAGATTGAACTCAGCAATAATTGGGACACCCATTACTCTGTTTACAACCAATTATAAATACAGCCATAGTCCTAGCATGACCAGGAAAGGAAAAGGTGAGTGTCTGTGTTGGGGGTGGGGTGTTATGTAACATGACTGCATCTTTGTGATAGTCTTAACAGGCAACAAATCAGCAGCGAGCACCTGCTGGCCAGAATGAAGATTTACGCCCACTCAGCTGTCAATCATACCCACTCCGTCTCGCTCAGTCCCTCTCCAGCTACTTGAATGTAGAAACATAATACAATTGCCTTTAAGATCCATGCATTGGCCTTGTTAACAATGATAAATGACTGTGACCTTTATGTCTGCGCTCACGGTACTGTAGAGAGTAACTGCTGTTTGTTGAGAGCCACAGAAGAAAGAGAATGATTTAGGTTACAATTTGTCCAGTACATTTGTCTTTTTATATTGGCTTGAATTTATATATATATAAAATAAAATAAAGAAAAATATTGTAACATCACACCCTCCCTAAGTGAACAAAAGCATGTAAATAAGGCTAAAGTAATTTCACTGTTTGGTTTTAGTGGATGTTGCGATATCCCAGAGCTATTTTTAACATTCTAAAATAGAAGAAGAAAAAAAGCCAGTTCATTAAGAAACATTCCATTATATGTTTCTAAAATGTCTCCTTTCTCTAATTACATTTTTAAAATAATAGATGTTGTGTAAATATTGGTATCGAATTATAGATTTGCCCTATGTCATCCATATCAGTTCCATCCTGTTAGTTCACTGTAAAGGACTAATGTAGCCAGACCTTGTCTGTTGACATGAGGCAGGGTAAAAAATAATAAAAAATTATATACTGGCATGCTATATATTACGACGGTACGATGGCGTTATTACGACAACGTTTTAGTGCCACGTAAAAAAAAAAAATCTAAGATTACGAGATTAAAATTGTAAAAATTTGAGAAAATAGTCAAAATTACGAGAATAAATTTGAAATATTCTGAGAATAAAGTCGAAATTACAAGAACAAAGTCTAAATATTTTTAGAATAAAGTCAAAATGACGAGAATAAAGTCAAAATACTTTGAGAATTAAGTCAAAATTATGAGAATTAAGTCATAGCAATTACGAGATTAAAGTTATAATATTTTGTGGTCTATATTGTGCAAGCAAATGGCCCGGATTGGGAGCACCGGGAGAAATTTGGGTGGCCTGGCAACATATTTGAATATATGTGGGATTATTAGCAGAAATTATACCATGTGTCATATACTCACAGGGACAGTATGCTTGGAAATAATATTTCACATCGTCGAATGCATTCATTATATAATTTAATGAAATGAATGTCTCATTGTAATCAAAAAGATGATTGCATCACATGTGCTTAAACTGGGGCAATCTGTCACGTCACATTATTGTAAGACATATTGTTTGTATTTCGCTATAAAACTGACAGAATTTGAAAGCTGAGACTTTGTTTTAAATTAAAAGTGCCAAAAGCACAAAGCTTATTGCTATTCTTAGTTTTCAGTCACGTGACTGGCTCGAAGACCTGGCGGGCAAAACATCCATAGAACTGCAGCACAATCCTGTCAATTTTCTATCTGTTCCAATCCAAAAATATTTAGATCACGTCTCAAAAGAATAAAACAAAGATATGTGCAATCCATATAAAGCACCCGCCCCAATATTTCAATCACTACCCATTTATTTGACGTCTGCATCTATATCTGCAAGATGTATTTTTTAGAGTGTTTGCTCATCTGCAATATGTCTACAGAATGTTTGCTATCAGATGTCAAATAGACGTTTAGAAGATGTTTTTAAGATGTTAATGATTTAGAATGTATGTAAAACTGACATCTTAAAGACGTCTATCAGATGTTTGTACACAGCAGATGCTTTCCAGATGAAGAGATCTTTAACAGACATCTTGCAGACGTACGTGTGCTATCTGGGTAAAAACAGCGGGACATTCTAAAATGTGTATTGTCAAAACACTTAAAGTGCCTTTAAAACAGTGATATTAAAATATCAAGTTACACACCTTATTGATGATGCCTGCTTTATACAGGCAAGCAAATGAGCCCTTAATATGAACGCAATGCGCTAAATGGTTCAGTGTTTTCTTTGTAATGGTTTTCTATGGGAAAACATTTAATATCAAACTTTACGCATTGCATTTATATTCTGGGTTCATCTGCTTGCCTGTACAAATTATGCATCATCAATCAAGTTTTTACTGAATTTGGCCTTTAAATATCACTGTCTTGTTACATTACTACTTAAAGCAAAAATTAAAAGTGCCAAAAGCACAAAGCTTATTGCTATTCTTAGTTTTCAGTCACGTGACTGGCTCGAAGACCTGGCGGGCAAAACATCCATAGAACTGCAGCACAATCCTGTCAATTTTCTATCTGTTCCAATCCAAAAATATTTAGATCACGTCTCAAAAGAATAAAACAAAGATATGTGCAATCCATATAAAGCACCCGCCCCAATATTTCAATCACTACCCATTTATTTGACGTCTGCATCTATATCTGCAAGATGTATTTTTTAGAGTGTTTGCTCATCTGCAATATGTCTACAGAATGTTTGCTATCAGATGTCAAATAGACGTTTAGAAGATGTTTTTAAGATGTTAATGATTTAGAATGTATGTAAAACTGACATCATTGCATTTATATTCTGGGTTCATCTGCTTGCCTGTACAAATTATGCATCATCAATCAAGTTTTTACTGAATTTGGCCTTTAAATATCACTGTCTTGTTACATTACTACTTAAAGCAAACCTCATAAAAATAACTGGTGGTCAGTGGAGGAAATCCTTGTTTTGCCCTCCATATGGGCGTTCCTGTAAGGGAGTGACGTCACGTGAAAACTAGCTGGCGCACTACAAATAATGAATGCAATCGAAGACATGAAATATTATTTCCAAGCATACTGTCCCTGCGAGTATATGGCACATGGTATGATTTCTAATAATCCCACATATACTCAAATAAGTTGACAGGCCACCCAAATTTTTCCCAGTGCTCCCAATCAGGACAATTTTGCATGTACAATATAGGCTATAGTCATAAAATATTATAACTGTAATCTCGTAATTGCTACGACTTCATTTTAATTAAGTAATTTTGACTTTATTCTCAAAATATTTTGACTTTATTCTTGTAATTTTTACTTTTATTTTTTTAAAATGGGACTAAAATGCTGTCATACTATATAAACTGTCAGTACTTGTTTACCTGCATATGGTGCAGATATTCCCTTCTCAGTGAGGTACTTCACCTGATCTTCCATTATAGAAGTGAGAGGACTAGTAAAATTAAATCACTTGGGGATCCTAAAGGTTGGCCAAGCTTGGAAAATTATACGTTTCCTGTATACCGTGGGTACAGTAAATGTAAACACGTCTATTTTAAATTTTAATTTAAATAACTTAAACAAAACATTTGAATGTCTTTTAAAGAGTTTAAACTGTGAACTTCACAAACTTTTTTTTTTTTTTAATGCAGCATTTAGTAGTTGCTCCTACGAAGCTCTCATTGTTGCAGTCCTGGAACTTGTAAACACAGCTTTTATTTCCTGCTGGACTGTTAGGTACAGTAGGTTCCTGGAACCCCTGTAGAAGTTAGCCAGTTTGATTTAGAGTTTTGCCTTTGCAAACAAATTTCCAGTTTAGTGTGGCTTATGCATCTGAGGCCCTGTCCCAAATGGTACCCTAAACCCTTGCGGTCTTCGTCTGAGTCCGCACTGTCACAATGTAGTGTTGCTTTGACTGTTGGGTAGAAGTCTGCTGCGAGCTTGCCTCACTGCAGTTTCAGCAGAAGTGCACATCAAGGGAAGTGTTCCAGGAAGTGACATTTCATCAATGCATTGCAAGCACATAGTCCTATTGAGCATACTTGCATGCATTCTGTGCTGAGGTGTTAAACAAACCTACAGAATTATCTACAAATACCTGTGCCGAAAACTGGCCGTAGAAGTTTACATGAAGGCCTGCTATAGTTGGCCATTTAGGCAGCTGAGAATACAATGCATTCTTTGACGCTGCAAAAATATGAAGCTACAATCATTTTGGAGTATGTTTCATGCCTCAGCTTGGCCAGAGCATATTTTTAAAAGTCTTGCATATGCATTTACTGAAATACTTTCTTGAATTACAATACAACAACGCCGTTTGCACTGCGCTCTTCCGTTACTTGATCCTTTTATTTTGGTGCGTCAATCTGTTAAGTTACTTAGTATAGGAAATTATGATCTGCACTCAAGAGAACAGTCTTCTTTTTACGTTTTATTTTACATTCATCACTGATGGGAAAAGACACATTTTTGCATTGTTCACAGCATTCTGCTTAACAGGCCTGACCCTAAGATTATACCCAAATTTCTTTAAAAGCATGTCTGTATCTGCTTTTTAGATATCACCCAAGTCATCCAAGACATCACCAATGTAAAGCCTCGTCAGAAGTACTTGGCTAAGAAAGTGTTTAAAAAGAAAGAAATCACATCCAAAGGAGCTAGTGGCCTTGAGGAGAAGCCAGCAGAAGAATTTAAAGAGGACGAGAAAGAACAGTTGATGGAGGAGCAGTGGGTGGGAAGTGAAGGGCATGTTCCTCGTGAGGATGTGCCTGATGGCGCCCAGATCAGCAAAGCCTTTGATACGCTCTGTAACATCATACGCGGCCGCATGAGGAAGGTAAGGAGACCAGAGCCGATTGCTGACTTCTTCACCAAGGGACGTTACGTATTAGTGACGGGTGACTCTAGCTACCTTGACCCCTGCTTCTTTTTGACTACCCCTTCTGCCTCTCACGTCTATATTACAATCCAAGATGGCATGATGACTTATGATCCATACTGGAGAGGTACACCCTCACCTGGCCCAAGCCCCATATCTGGACCAACACCCTTAACCCCTTCCACACCTTCAGAACCAGAAACAGGAAAAGACGATGGATATACGAAGAAGGGTGGAAATGGGGAGAGGGAAAAGGCCAAAAATGGAGAGCCTCATCCAAAGGTGACAGAACCAGAACCGAGCCCCAGTCCACCACCAGGCCCTCATGATGATAAAGGCCCCAGCCCTCCTCCAGGCCCCAGGCAGCCCTCACCCCAACGTGGTGGCAAAAGCAAGACCTCGGACGATCCCAGCAGCTTTCGATTCCCTCCACCCATGCCATCGCCCAGTTCCATGCCCCCTGACTCCATGAGTTATGAGAAGGTAGAAGTAGTGGAGTCAGTGGAGAAGCTCTCACCTGACAAAAAAGTGAAGGGCTATGAAGACACAACCACAGTGGTGGAGACCATGATCTAGAAGACCAGCAGAAAGAAACACGCTGATAGATCTTTTTGAAACCCCTCAAACATTCCGCACATTCTATCCATTCCTGCCTCGGACCTGCTCCAGTTTTGCTTCCTGCTTGCTGTTGACGAGATTCCTAGTGGTTCGCTGTTAACTTCCTGCAGCATTGCACCATTGCCTTTGGCCTTTACTGTCTGAAAACTTGGGAAGCCAAAAATGAAACGCCCCATATTCCCTCCTCACACAAAAGTAAATTTGGTAACTAAGAACCTTGACACAGAAAACATTAATTGCCTGTTTCAATTGGATTCACAGGCTCTATTCCAAAACCTAGTGAGCCTTCTAGGGCACCATCCTTATCGAAACTGAACTTCTTAAGCGATTGATTTGGAACGTTCTACCTAGAGCTATTTACAAAGTGCACAGAGGAATTTCTGTTCAACAAATGATTTCAAAAGAGTTTGGTGTTACCTTGTTGCTAAGCTAGTGAAGTATGCGCATACATTTATAATCATAAAAACAGAGGGCATACAAATGGTACATTTTCAGTTTTATATTATATATTCTGCATTTTCTCTTGCTTCATCTGCCATCTTGGATGGATATTTTACTCTGGGATTGCATTCTCGGCAAAAGATACTTGCAATGCTGCCTTAGAATTTTTTTCACATCTCGGTATCGTAGGAGGCATTGAACGAAAATTTGTCTACCTTTTGGAACAGCCTTATCATCGGAAGTACACCTATGATGACTTAAAATGCTGCCTAGGTAGGCAGTTCCCTAGGTTGTGGAATAGAGCCATACAGCTACCCCAATTAACATGTACAATATCACCCTCTCTCGCCCTTACCCTCAGGTCAAACCAAAGCAAATGTTTAGAATTTTACTTGCTACTATTTTGTTCAATTTAAGACACCAGCATTGCCCACCACAGTCTTGATGTGTATTAACTGCACCACAAATAAACATCAAAACCAAACAAAATCTCAATTTGTGTTGTCTGTGTGTTGTCACATTACATTATCTGTCACTCTTACTACAATCAGTGCATGTTTTAGACACAATTGGATATTAATTGGTTTTAAGTTTTGCATCAAAACAAATGAAAATGTTTTTTGGGGGGGGGCACTTATATTTAAAATGGTCTTTGGGTAGCATGGTGGCTCAATGAGTAGCACTGTTGTCTCACAGCAAAAAGGCCCCTGGTTCGAGTCTCGGCCAGGGAGGTGTTCTGTGTGGTTCTTGCGTGTTCCCCCCACATCTGCATGGGTTTCCTCCGGGTGCTCTGGTTTTCCCCACAGTCCAAAGACATGCACCATATGTAGGTGTGAGTGAGTGTTTCCTAGCACTGGGATTGCATGAGTTAGTTCTTTCTCAGTGCTGGGATGCGACATGAAGGACATCCAGTGTAAAACGTGCCAAATTGGTTGTGCTGATTATTCCTCCCATTATCCCTGATGGGAGCAAGCCAAAAGAGAAATGTTTAAAATGATGTTCACTCCCACAAGAGATGAGAGTTCTAAGAAAAGGTGTTTTATTCTAAATGGAAAGATGTTTTATTCTAAATAGCGGCTGCCGTGTTGAGATCACATGACCAGCTACATTCTACTCACTCTTGGTAACTCGGTAACCCCCCTGCTTTAGTCTGTGATAAAGGTATTTCTCCAGTGCCATTGATAATTTTGTATGCCAGAGCATCCACACATTGGTAGATGGCAGTATAAAGTCCAAGATCACTATTGTATTGATTGATTATAAAGATGACTAAGAGGCAGTAAAAATGACAATGTAGCTTTAAACATATGAAATAAGTTAAATCAGAACCTTAAATATCACTGAAGTAAACTATTAACAACAGACTCTTGTGGTGTTCAGTTAGTTCAAGCATTAAGCAAAAATCTCTTTCACTTTTCTGCACGAGTCAGTTGCAAAAAGAAACTATTTTTCATGAAACGGACCTTGCTGGATACAGATAAAACCTTTGCATAATCTACTATGCAAGGTCCAAAGCGAAGAGAAAATACTGAACTATCACATTCAGAATTAAGTAGAGGATTCTGACTTGGGCACAATGCACTTTTTTGAGATGTATTTGTTTATACTAATTTAAAAAACAGATGCAAATTAATATAATCCAGGTTCAACGTCAAGTTGTAAAATGCCTATAAACACTCCTGAAACTACGAATATTGACACAGCAAGTTGCTACACTGGCAACCAAAAACTGTGTTCAAAGCTGTAAAATTGCTCATTGCTAAGCTTCTTGGTAACCGTAAATCAATTTATCATAGCGATTAGTTTCCAAGTTAGACTTTAATTCTAAACCACTGTACTTAAATTACTGTCTTAATCACTCAGGTGCTTTAACAAACAGCTAAATAGATTTATTATATATAGACAATGCTATGAAATATTCTTTGTTTGGCCATAAGTAGTAGAATGACGCACATTTCATCTCTTCATAAAAAAAACAAAAAGAAAAACAGAAAGAAATATCACCACTCTGTTTGCAAGATACTAAACTTTAAAGGAGAATCACACAAAATGATTTACAGTCACAAACTGTACAGCAGAGGTGGGGGACAGCAGGGTAAGCAAGAACATAATAAAGTATAGATATATTTGGTTTATATACATTTCTGTAAAGAGTAAAAAAAGGAACATCGAAAGTAAGAACTATTTTCTCGGTGGGACATACAGCAGTGCCAAAATACACATTTGGACACTCAAGTCACACTTTATAGTCTGAATGTCACTGCATTTAAAAACAAAATATATACAAATGATGCTAGATGTTAATTCAGAACTTACTTTCTGAGGTACTGTTGCAATGACCTTTAACCAGCTGCTGTCAGATTTTTTTTTTGTAGATATATGAACTCAGTATATTTATTTGAAACCTGACAAGGAGTCACGAATCCGGTCCCTGCTGTTCCTCCCACTCACAAGGTCTCCATCACCTTTTCACCCCGAACTCCATTTCCCATAATCCCATGCATAGAAACTGATCACTCACTCACCTGTTTCCTATCAGTAGGACTATAAGAGCTGCTCTCATTCAGAAAGAAATATCACCACTCTGTTTGCAAGATACTAAACTTTAAAGGAGAATCACACAAAATGATTTACAGTCACAAACTGTACAGCAGAGGTAGGGGACAGCAGGGTAAGCAAGAACATAATAAAGTATAGATATATTTGGTTTATATACATTTCTGTAAAGAGTAAAAAAAGGAACATCGAAAGTAAGAACTATTTTCTCGGTGGGACATACAGCAGTGCCAAAATACACATTTGGACACTCAAGTCACACTTTATAGTCTGAATGTCACTGCATTTAAAAACAAAATATATACAAATGATGCTAGATGTTAATTCAGAACTTACTTTCTGAGGTACTGTTGCAATGACCTTTAACCAGCTGCTGTCAGATTTTTTTTTTGTAGATATATGAACTCAGTATATTTATTTGAAACCTGACAAGGAGTCACGAATCCGGTCCCTGCTGTTCCTCCCACTCACAAGGTCTCCATCACCTTTTCACCCCGAACTCCATTTCCCATAATCCCATGCATAGAAACTGATCACTCACTCACCTGTTTCCTATCAGTAGGACTATAAGAGCTGCTCTCATTGATACACGGCTTGCAAAATATTGTTTGCATTAGCTACAATTCTAAGTGTTTCCTGGTATCCTTGTCTTTGTCTTTGCCTTGCCCAGCTTGTGTTTTTTTTTTTTTTTTTTACTTTGGACTGTTTTCTGGTTTTTGATGATTTGCTGCCTGCCCTGACTCTCGCCTGTTATCTGGATTACTCTTTTTGCCTTGCCCTTAGACATTGTTGTTTGCTGGTGTTTGAGCCTGCCTGTTTTGACCACGTTCTTTCAAATAAAGCCTGCATTTGGATCTCCAACTTCGTTGCCACGCTCGTCCATTACATAAAGGTCTTTTTGTGAAGTGTTTTGCTTATAAAGTGTGCTTGTGCTGTCTTTCATTAAGGAAAATGCCACTTGCTTTGATATTTGGCACAATGATGTTCAAACATTTCTAAGTGTGTCTTAAGTGTTGAAATGGTTTTCACGGCCGCTGTATCATTCAGAGAATACACTTTAATATGAGAGACTCACGTCAAACATTCATCAAATAATCACAAGAAAAAAAGAGAAAGCCGAGAGAGAACAGGCTAGGAATATATGCTAATACAGAGGGGATATTATCATGCACATGGCTAGTTATTTTTACTCAAAAGGCTTTTCAAGCTTCTCTCCACAGCTTCGTCTAATTCCTCCTCAAGCTCTTCTTTTTTGGACATGGCCAGTTTGGACTGGAAGTCCCGCACCACTTGGTCTATGTAAGGGGCACTTTGTGTTCCGTGCAGCATGAGGGTCCACTCTTTCAGCACACCGCTCTGTGGGGCTTCACCCTGGAAACCCACCTCCAGCAGCCAGGTTCCTCGAGGGTCCTCGCCCCACGTGTGGGTGGTCATGAAGGGCCACTTGTCGAAGCCAACCTTGGCGTCGTCGTCCCGGGGTCGGCGGCTCAGCAGGATGGACTTGGTCCCCATTGGTGAAGTCATGTTGACGTTGAGGTCCCCGCGGCAGCTGGCATTGATGGTGATGACGGCCTGCACGTGCTCCAGATAGCGCACAAAGTTGTCCTTGCCCTGGCAGGCATCGGTCATGATGCTCAGCACCAGTTTGTTGGCCGACTGTATTTTGCTGTGCAAAGAAAGAGAGCAAGAGAATGAGATTTTATAAATTAACTTGCATTTAACACTGCAGAAGAGCCAAGGGCAAAAGGAAAAAATGTAAGCTGTGACTGACGATGGAAGATACTGTCTAACTGGCTCATTTACAGACAACAGATGGCATTTTATCAGGTGCACTCTGTTAACCACTGCTGTGTTTCCAGCTAACGGGTTGACATAGACGCTAAACTTCCATGGGTGAGCCTTAGGGGAGCTCTAAGCATCTCAACCCAGACAAATGTCATGTTCTTCCATAATCACCTCTCTGGAGCAATGGAGATACATAGCATACTGATCAATATGTCTTTGAGGGAAAAAAAGGCCATGTGGAGAATTTCTGCAGATGTTTTGAAGGAATCAAACAGCAGTCATTCACAAACGTCTACATTTCAATACCTGTATGCTATGCATTTTATATACAGTATATAACAACAGATCTAGTTTTGATTTGATGCTTTCAGCTATCAGTGAAATGTGAAACTGATATATTTCAGAGTATAAATTGAATGAGTAAAAACGTGTGATAGAACTTTTTTGTATCCTTTACGAATTTGTTGCTGAAAGGTTGGTGACACCTACAGGAATAAGAAGGGTTTAAAAGGAAATTTGTTGCAAAGCACACTATATAGAACAGATCTAGTTTTGATTTGATGCTTTCAGCTATCAGTAAGAGTGCAGTACTCTCAGCTATCAGTGAAATGTGAAACTGATATATTTCAGAGTATAAATTGAATGAGTAAAAACGTGTGATAGAACTTTTTTGTATCCTTTAGGAATTTGTTGCTGAAAGGTTGGTGACACCTACAGGAATAAGAAGGGTTTAAAAGGAAATTTGTTGCAAAGCACACTATATAGGGGTGGGCAATCTTCCCAAAATATCATATCACGATCTTATCATACAAAATCATGATCCACGATCTGAATCGCGATCTTCCCAATTTTGAGATGTACTATTGAGAATATCCAGAGTGGAACAAGCCTATGACTTGCATAATGTAATGCAATGTATTGCATTAAACAACCAAAAATGGACATTAAAGCCTGAGTTAAACTCTAAAGGGGTCATATGATGCAATTTCAATTGTTCCTTTCTCTTTGGAGTGTTACAAGCTCTTGGTGCATAAAGAAGATCTGTAAAGTTGCAAAGACTAAAGTCTCAAATCCAAAGAGATATTCTTTATAAAAGTTAAGAGTCAACCACGCCTACCTACAACGCCTCATTCTAACACGCCCCCACATTTCTACATCACGATGTGGGAAGATTTACATAACGCCGCCCAAATGTTCACGCAAAAAAAGAAGGCGTAACTTTTATTCGCCGCGCCGTTCTCAAGCCCGCCCGCCTCTGCTCACTGCTCACTGCCTCCGCATACTCTAGGCCGCGGCTCACTCAATGCTGCAGTGTGTGATGCTGTTTTGTTGTGAAAGCGAAAACTACTTTGTTTGGCCTTCCAAAAGCGTAATTATGTAAAAATCGATGCGTTTCAGAAAGATAACACAATAATGATAACACAATAATGTACAGCATGTGGAAAATAATGTGTTTTTTTAACCTTAAACCGCATAAACACATTTCATTACACCAAATACACCAAATAATGTTCTTTTTAGCAGTATCATATGACTCCCTTTAAAACACTGCATCACTGTATGAATCAAATATACGTTGCTTCTTATTAAAGTTATAAAGTGATTCATTCAAGAGCAGTGAGTGATTGTCTCTGTCTTTTGTTGTTTGATTAACATTAATGACACAGTCGGCAGTAGGTTTATTAGGCTGCTGTCTCTTTAAGACCGAACGCAGAGATCTAATATACTGACACCCATTCGATTTCTTTTCCAATTGTTTATATTCACTTAAGACATAACTGACTGACTGACTTTATGTAAATACTCGCCAAGACAGACATTTTGACATATTATATTTGTGTGTATATTTGACCATTTATGCGTGTGCCTGAAACTCCACATATACTTTGCTTGTTCGTGTTTAGCTCTCTTTTTAAAATAAACTATGTCCCACAGTAGACTGCATTTTACGACAGTCACATTGCATGGTTGGACTGATTAAGTTTAGGAGAGGCGTAAGCACACTGCTTCAAATGATTGGAACAGCTTGCAGCACAAATCGAAACTGAAACTCATTTTTTTTTCATCGCAGTACTATTGCTAGCTCAAGTTTTTTTTTTTTTTTTTTTTTTAAGTACGTCACCACGCATAAAAGACATATGATAGAGACGCGTGATATAATTTGACCAGCCACAGTCATCTAATAGGTAGTCATTGCTGTAGTTTTAACATTATTATGAGGACATAAAAGATCACGATCTCTACGGTTCGCTTAAAAAGTAGATCGTAGACGCCTTCGAGATCGATCAGGATATAAAATCGACAGATCACCCACCCCAACACTATTTACATAAAATAATATAAAAACAATACAAAGACGAACATTTTAATTGATTGTTTACAATAACAATAGAAACATGCGTTCCCTTGTGAGAAAGAAGTATGTTTAATTGTATTGAATGTGCACTCAAAATCTTAAAAGTACATTTTAAAAAGCTGTACTTGCAGATAATACTAAAAAAAATGCCACTTAAGTGTACTTGATGTTTCTTACCACACTTTTTTTTTTTTTAAAGTACACTTTGTAATAATGTCAAAATAAAAGTTTTACTTGAAAGTGCATATTAAATCATTTTTTGATTTTTTTTTTTGAAGTACACTTATTTGGTATTACATTTTAAATGAATATGTTTTCAATTTCAACTCCATTATGCAATAGCTTTTGTACTTCATTGCCCTCCTATGTTTTTATATTTTTAGAGTATTTATTTATATTATAGGTAAAATGTATTTTAATGTCAAATGTAAAAATTGTCTTTCTTTTCTTTTTTTAATGCTGCAAATCGGATTGAAACAGAATTTCATTGTATACACATTTGCAATGACAATAAAGACCTAACCTAACCTAATTACAACTGTGCAATTATATTTATACAATGTCATTTCTATTGAAACTTGTATGTCATGTATTTCAATATATTTTAATTTATCATAAATGCTTGTCAGTACATTCAGCAGTGCATTTTAAATATATTTCAAAAACAATAGAGGTAATTGTACTTGTAATTGTGAAAAATGTACTGAAGTCCTACTTAATTGGGTCACTCATGTTCACTCAAGCACTCATGTTCACCTAATAGCATTTAATATCAATGCATACTATAATACATTTTCATTTAATTGTAAATAACATGCACTTCATATTAAAATATATTCTTCATTATTTCTGTAGTAAATGCTCTTTTTATAAGGATGCTAAAGCGTACTTCTTTTTCACAAGGATTAAGAAAGATATAGTGTCAATTAATATTCACGCTGATTTTAAACCCTTCTGCAGACTTAAATCAGTGGAAAAAAAGCCTATGTGGGTTTAACTGTTAGATCGGATGAATTTGTTCCAGATGACATTTACAGAGTTCACATTAATTTAGTGACATTAGCTAATAAACCAGTATGAATGTGAAGACCATAATGTACAGACATCAGGCTAAGACAAATGCGTTTCACTACAACTACAGAAATGTCAAATAAATAATGACCAAAATGAGTATGTGTGCAAGAGCTGGAGCTCTAATGCAAAGCTTGTGTTTTCATTTCAGAAATACCCCTACACTTCTGCCATTCTGAGCTACTGCCATTTCAAAACAAGCAGCAAAACTGGGCCACGAGAAAAAAAAAAAAAAGATTATATGTTCCTCTATTTTCAATGGTGCACCATCCTGCTGCCAACAATTGCTTTGGCCAGATGGTGGGTTTTTCCCCTACATAAGGCTGCTTTGTTGTGGCGCGAGCACAAAGGCCCGCCGCTGCTGACTGCCTGTTTTGTGCTGCTGCGATGATAACGGCGCAGGACGTGAGTGAGCGAGTGTAAAGTGGATGTAATGGCATTATCAGAGGCAGGTCTCCCAGCCTTGCCCATTACGCGCTCACATTAGTGGGTGTGTTTGTGTGCGCATCAGTCTTTGAGAGGCTAGTGTTTCCCGGGAAACTAGTTGATAGAAATATCCAAAGGCCACACAAGAGGACACAAGGGTGTGGATGTGTTTGGTGCACGAAGACGAGAACAACAGTTATTAAAAGAGCAAGCGAAACATCGAAGAAAATGTAAGATCTGTTGGCTATGTGTTTGCGAAAACCTACTCAGCACATAGATGTCAACAGCTAGTAGTTGTACAAGGTAGCTGCAATATATAAACTCAAAATTGCAAGATATAAATCCAGAATTGTGAGATAAGCTCATAATTCAGAGAAATAAGTCAGAATTGTGAGATAAACACGGAATTGCGATTTTAAAAAAGTCTACAAGTTTATATGTAAATTCTGTTTTTTTCAGCTAAATTTTTTTAAATTAAAATTTTACATTTTACATTTTAAGTTTAAATCTCACAATTCTGTTTTTTTCTTACAATTCCAAGTCTAAATTGTGAGATGATAAAAAGTCTAAAATGTGAGATAAAAAGTCACAATTACCTTTCTTATTTTTTATTACGTGGTGGAAACCACAAATTGCGAGAACAGAATTTAGCAGAAAAAGACAGAATTGTGAGATATAAACTTATATAGACTTTTTTTTTAAATCGCAATTCCGTGTTTATCTCACAATTCTGACTTTTTTCCTATGAATTATGAGCTTATCTCACAATTCTGGGTTTATATCTTGCAATTTTGAGTTTATTTCTCACAACTAACTTGTTTATTTTTGTTATTCCATGGCCTCCATAGTAATGGGTGTCATTTGTAAAACTTAAGAAGCATAAATTTCATTCAGAAAAACATTGTGATGTTAATTCATAACAATTTACGTGCAACAATTTACGTAAGACAGAACACTGAACGCAGTACATAAATTACGATCAGGGTGTGAGTACCAAATCTGGATTGACATGAAAATTTACAGTACCTGAACTGCAGTGATCTGATATTATGCAAATGTAATTAACAGCTTTGCTTATAACACATCAGTGAACAGGGAACTCTTGAGAAACACACTGAGCCATGACCTGAAACAAGGAGGAATGTGAGCTCATGCTTTTGTTTTAATTACTGTTCTGGAACAAAAGGTGGGCCACTGTGTGTCATTTGCCGCCTGTGAATTGCTTGTTTTTTTGTTTTTGTTTTCTGTATAGCTTTGAGTCACCTAAAATGACTCAAGAAGTGCTTGAGTTTGACCAAAGCATATCTCTAAAAGTTCTGAAAAATATATTTAAAAAAGCATATTTGAAAAAAAAAAGTGATTTTTTTAACTTACACATTTTTAAAAGTACTGCAATGTCACTGAGAAGGTTCAGAAATGATCATGTATTCATTTTCACATGTTGGTGAGAAAGTATGGCTAAATCCTGTAATGAGTCATAGATTCGGGGAACTCCTGCAAAATCAATTAAACCCTGGTTTTTCCTGGCTCCAGACACGTGTGATGTGTTCTGTAGTAAGGTTTCATGTACGCGTGTAGGCATTCATTAGTCAGTGTGGATAGGAGTCTTATCACACGGCAAACGCTCTGCCTGCTTCCACTAATTACACTTCATTCACATCTTTTCTCTACCGCTGCTTAATTGCTGTTCTTGAATTGTGCCTCGCCAGAACTCCCACCAACCCTGTGTCTGAGGTATGATACGAGGGGTGACGACCTCGATGGAGGTTTTGACAAGGAGTGCATGCACACACACACACACACACACACAGTCTCAGTGTAATTGCGGCTGTTGCCATAGCATGCAGTGCCCAGCAGTGAGTGGGAGCGGACTAATTATAGCAGATGTGAGAACGAGCGGCCGAGAGCAGCAGAGTGAGTGTGGAGAGTCAGGAGGGCGACACATGCAATATGCCTTCACACAGAGCACAGAGGGGGTCAGAGCGGCCCGGATAACACCACAATCACACACAGGTAATGCATATCAAAACAGAGAGAAAATAATATTTAACACCACAGTGAATTCTGAAATCAAACCTGTTTTAAGCATTATTTTTTCCCTCTGTTTTGATATGCATCACATGTGTGTATGATGGCTGTAGCTTGTGTCATGTGGTTTAAAAGGGTTTTAGGCACTCCAGGGCCTTTCACACTCAGTGTGGTTTAGTGACGTGAATGTACGACGCAATGACGTTCTTGAATCAAAACAATAAATCCCTATGGAGCCATTCACACCGGGCGCGATCAATCGGGCACAACAAAGCGAGATTTATTTATTTTTGATCAGTGTGTCGATTTTTTCCCCGTTGCCCCATGATGAAACAAGCTGTCCAATTAGATTTGAGCTTTAGATCACGCTGCTGTTGCACAAAAGGCAGAGATTGGTGGAGATACAGCATAGAAAGTAGCTTTGAAAACCAGTGTAAATACAGAAAAAAAAGTATTATATTAGAAACACCGCTCAAAAATAATTTAGAAAATTAGAAATACATTTCTGTGCAATTATGAGTCAATTTCTGATGAATCTATTCTACATTTGTCTCCAGCATCCTGTTCACATGCAAATATTACTGTCGGCCTGCTGCAGTGAAATAGCATAATGTTAACCTCTCGGCTGCAGTCGTAGTGGTTGTTCTTCTGGCGTGTTTTCTGTACTCACTGTATCTCCTGCACGGATCCCGCCACACAGTGGAATCGTTCCGGGACGGTCTTCCACTCCCGGGCCAGTTTGACCATCCCTCCGGCATCCAGCACGCCGTATCCGAACAGATGGTTGAACTCCAGGCCCACACCGTTCCTCCTCCACTGGTGCACCTCGTCATGCAGCTTGTTCCTCTTAGAGGTGAGAACCGTCAGGTGCTGCAGGTCCCTCCACGTCAGGTTTGGACTGCAGGCAAACATAATGAAGGAAATAACGTCAAGCCTAGGATAAAAAATCACTAGCATGACTGCTGTTTGTCATAAACTTGAATCATTCAAGCCTCCTTAAAGCTCCCGATCCTAATAGTTATCATATCAATTTAATATAAAATGTGCTCTATTGAGTGAATGACTTCCTGCAAAAAGCACATAGCAACAGAACAACAAAACCCTTACAGTTGCATATGGTTTCTCAAGAGCGCTCGACTCAAGATGAAGAGCAATTTGCACAGAGCGCTAGAGGAAGCGGATGTTGACCATATACCGATTTTTTTTTTTTTTACCACACTCTATTAATGACTATTAATCCTAGATATTGGCAGTAAGACTAAACTTATATATGAGGCATGAGGTTTATTTTATTAATACAAAGCTCTCTGGAATACTTCATTAAGTTCAATCACAGCATTCAGCGGCAAAACAGGAAGCTCAGAAGAATAAGAAGAGCTGGATCAAGTTGCGGAAATTCATATAGTCTGAGAGTAACGGATGATCGAAAATTGCGGATTGATTCTGTGTATCGGTTGTTGATTGGATGTTGAGATGTGGGTGTGGCTTTCAACAACGGAGGCAGAGTTTAAGAGCACTAAATGACTGGAGAAGTCCTGCATGAGTCACTGAAGAGAAGTCTGTCGTTTCACTGGAAGATCCGGTTAAGACATTTTGATATAAAAAAAGAACCATGCATCAATGGGTCGCTCACAATAAGATCTATAACATGCATTTAGAAAACAGATTCTAAACTAGAGGAAAACAATTAACTTAATGTTGTGTTATTTCATCTTGTTAGGTTAAGTGATTTCTGTGGTAATGGATTGTTTTCTTAGCGGTTCCGTAAGTGCCACCTGCTGTCAGAGACTGAATTAGCATTTTTTGCATACTTTCACAATTTTGAAATTACACAATCTAATTAAAAAAAAAATTATAACTGCTCATGCATCTTTGTTTGGATTGTGATTAAAGGGGACATTGGATGCAAAATGAACGAGGGACAATTCAAGGCAGGTTTTGCTAAAAGTTAAAACTCAAGGATGGATAAGTACCCACTGTTCGTAATTCAGCTGCACCTCCAAAAGAAGTCTCACACTTTATATTTCTTATGATTATTTGCAAATCGCCTTTCCTCTTCCACGGAAGAGAGGGGCGGGGTTAGAAGAGCTCGTTAGCATTTAAAGAGCCATGCACCGAAACGGGTCGCTGTGATCAGAGCTGTTTTTGACAAGATAAAAAGGGTGTTGTTTTACACGACCATTGAGGAATTTTAACCAAAGTATGTTGCAAACGTTTCATGAAGACCCTAAAGAATCATACCAACTTGTGGAAAATGGGCATCCAATGTCCCCTTTAAAATGCAGTGGTTGCCTCTAATTTCAAATGGCTACAGATCTTTGCAGTTCAGCCTGCAAATACACATCTTGTTCATGTACTCTTTCATTCTTTCTTGTCTTTTGGTTAAAGAAAAAAAGGCAATCGGTATCAGAATCGGACTTGTATACACTGTAGGTATACACATATATATATACACAGGGGTTGGACAATGAAACTGAAACACCTGGTTTTAGACCACAATAATTTATTAGTATGGTGTAGGGCCTCCTTTTACGGCCAATACAGCATCAATTCGTCTTGGGAATGACAGATACAAGTCCTGCACAGTGGCCAGAGGGATTTTGAGCCATTCTTCTTGCAGAACAGTGGCCAGGTCTCTACGTGATGCTGGTGGAGGAAAACGTTTCCTGACTCGCTCCTCCAAAACACCCCATAGTGGCTCAATAATATTTCTTTCTTGTCTTTTGGTTAAAGAAAAAAAGGCAATCGATATCAGAATCGGACTTGTATACACTGTAGGTATACACACACACATAAATATATGTGTGTATGTATATATATATATACACAGGGGTTGGACAATGAAACTGAAACACCTGGTTTTAGACCACAATAATTTCAGCCCTGAGCCGTACTGCACTACACTCTTCTGAGTACTTCTCAAATATACAAGCACATGCAAATAAGCTGCAGTTTACGATGTGTCTTTACATTTGGCTGAACAAAGGGACCTGCTCTCTCGCCACCTACATCATTATTTAGTACTGAGCAAACACAAAGACTTTACACAGGGAAGGCCGTGTCAACAGTTATTAACACCAGTCCTGACACCGTACCGTCCTACTGAAATGTGTGAACGGAGGCAGAAATGATGTGGTGAAACTGCCTTTTCCCCACCAGCCGCTCCTTACAAAGCTTTCTCAATCAAGTGTAATGAACCAAGTGTTGCTGTTGAAATCGCTGTCTTTACCTCCACCTCGAGATCATGCTCTTCTGACTATGTGACTGTCCATCATCAAATTGGTTTTATATGAGATGTTTTTAATTGGTAGTGATGCATAACATGTACATAGACTTTTCCATCAACATTTTAATTTCAAACTTATATGAATTTATAAAACCGATAATATAAGGGAGAGTGTATAGGGAAAGTGCTGTGACTTGACACCTTTTTTTAGGTTTCAGAGACAATTCAACTTGCAAAAGCATTTCCTGTCAGGCTTTTATTTAAATAAGAATAAAAATCAATTAAAGGCAGGGAATCTTGACAATCAGCACTATTCCTGGCTTCAGAAAGCTGCATCCCTGCATAGGCTTTTTAAGAAACGTTGTTAGTAAGGACTGCATGGCAAGTTTATTTACAAAGGTGCCAGTGTTGGTGTGCGTTTATGTGGCACATTTTATAATAAAATAATAAGAACAAAACAATACGATATGACCCCTTTAAACGAAATAGTCATAGCTCTTTGTAGTTGATCTCAGTCAGTGTGGTTCCTCTTGACATGAAATATTGTGTCTTGAGCTTCACACTCTTCTAATGAGCCTAAAGTACCAGATGCAGCCAAATATGATTTGATTCCTGGCATTCAGAGAAACCTGGGGTAATTGTTGGCTTCAACCAAAAGCGACTTTCAATTTCTTTTTCATGAAGTGATTAGCAACGTACGCACCAGTTTGATTCCTCATCAACAGCTGAAAGTATGTGGATATGAAGCGTCTCACAGTGATACCCTCCTTTCCTCCAGCAGGGGACCGCTGCTGCTGCCAGAGCAAAATCTCAGCCCTGATTCACACATTTATCATCTTTGTCGTGCTGCATAGCTGCTCCAGTTACTTTTTCTGTTCATTTCAAAATGAACTTATTTACTGAACTTCTGACTGTGATAGACTGGCCATCTGTTCATGGAGAATGAATGGATGGATGAATGTTACAACAAAAGCTGCTTTTTAAGGAATAAAGATACAAAATCCAATGACTTTGGGTGGAACATAAGTTTTCAAATCGAGTAGTAAGATTTATAGGTAAAGGAGCGTGAAACAGCATGTTTATTTGTTGGCAGGTCATGCGGTAACATCATCATTCAACTCTCAAATCACTGGGAAGACAGCTTTGGCTCTGGCATCAGCACTGTTTCAGTGTTAAAGGGTATCAATCATACATGAGGGAGGCTTTTTAGAGCAGGAGTTGTGCTTGCGGTGCTACGCTCTGACACAACCCTCGTCAGCAGTAATCTATGATCTCAGCTGCCGTCTGCCAGCGCTGCTGTCTTATTGTTTCATAAATCTTTGATGGAGGCTCACTACTCATCAGCGCTGTGCGCTGGAAAACAAAAGTGTACATACTTGGCCTCCAACGCCAGGGCAAACACGCCAGCAGCCTCAGGGGCGGCGGCAGATGTGCCCGAATGACGCAGTGTGCAGTTTCCATACAGATCCGTGGTGGCCTGGAGACAGAAACAGACAAACAGAAAGCCTTAATTAAACATTAGTGCCAATGTAAACACCATGTAAAAAATGTCTTTGAAATTCTAATTCAGTTCTGTCAGGACTATAATCATCACGTCAAAATGATTGACACTTTGCATACAGTTTGTATTGGCATTATGGTTCTGTTCTGGGTAAAATTCCCCGCTCATCCATGCAGCCTGTCATGAATGAGCAGGGAGAGCAGCATTAACCCCCTAGGGTAAACAGAACAGAACCGAATGCAGATATCATTAATGTTCTTAATGACATTTTAGTGTACAAACATTATTAAAGATAAAAGGAGTCTGATTAAATGAGGAATATAGAAAGCCAAGTCCTGACTGTGACAAAAGGAGGAGCTGGGGATGGAGGAGGGTAATTTGCTCCTGAGCAAGCAATAAAGCTACTGAATAATACAGAATAGACCTTATATAGGAATGTTGTGATAGGCGTCGAATTCCTATAGTAGACGTGGATCAGCTAAGAGTCAGCTGATGCAAGCTTTAGTCACATGACCTGCCAGAACTAATGCTACACTTGATTTTTGAATTGACTTAAGAGGCAGCAAAGAGGATGCGGAATTTTATGTTAAATTTAAAAAGTAAGAATGTATGATTTTCAAAGAGATAATTTGCTGTTCTAAGAAAATGTAATCATATTTAATAAGAATGACATTTTGAGATATAAATTGCCCAGAAATCATTTTATCATACACACAGAATAACATGTATAGAAATTTGTGAGGGTTCCTCTTGACATGAAATATTGTGTCTTGAGCTTCACACTCTTCTAATGAGCCTTAAAGTACCAGATGCAGCCAAATATGATTTGATTCCTGGCATTCAGAGAAACCTGGGGTAATTGTTGGCTTGAACCAAAAGTGACTTTCAATTTCTTTTTCATGAAGTGATTTGCAATTTACGCGCCAGTTTGATTCCTCATCAACAGCTGAAAGTATGTGGATATGAAGCGTCTCACAGTGATACCCTCCTTTCCTCCAGCTGGGTAACGCTGCTGCTGCCAGAGCAAAATCTCAGCCCTGATTCAGACATTTATCATCTTTGTCGTGAGAATGAATGAATGGCTGAATGTTACAACAGAAGCTGCTTATTAAGGAATAAAGATGCAAAATCCAATGACTTTGGGTGGAAGATAAGTTTTCAAATCGAGTAGTAAGATTTATAAGTAAAGGAACGTGAAACAGCATGTTTATTTGTTGGCAGGTCATGCGGTAACATCATCATTCAACTCTCAAATCACTGGGAAGACAGCTTTGGCTCTGGCATCAGCACTGTTTCAGTGTTAAAGGGTATCAATCATACATGAGGGAGGCTTTTTAGAGCAGGAGTTGTGCTTGCGGTGCTACGCTCTGACACAACCCTCGTCAGCAGTAATCTATGATCTCAGCTGCCGTCTGCCAGCGCTGCTGTCTTATTGTTTCATAAATCTTTGATGGAGGCTCACTACTCATCAGCGCTGTGCGCTGGAAAACAAAAGTGTACATACTTGGCCTCCAACGCCAGGGCAAACACGCCAGCAGCCTCAGGGGCGGCGGCAGATGTGCCCGAATGACGCAGTGTGCAGTTTCCATACAGATCCGTGGTGGCCTGGAGACAGAAACAGACAAACAGAAAGCCTTAATTAAACATTAGTGCCAATGTAAACACCATCTAAAAAATGTCTTTGAATTTCTAATTCAGTTCTGTCAGGACTATAATCATCACGTCAAAATGATTGACACTTTGCATACAGTTTGTATTGGCATTATGGTTCTGTTCTGGGTAAAATTCCCCGCTCATCCATGCAGCCTGTCATGAATGAGCAGGGAGAGCAGCATTAACCCCCTAGGGTAAACAGAACAGAACCGAATGCAGATATCATTAATGTTCTTAATGACATTTTAGTGTACAAACATTATTAAAGATAAAAGGAGTCTGATTAAATGAGGAATATAGAAAGCCAAGTCCTGACTGTGACAAAAGGAGGAGCTGGGGATGGAGGAGGGTAATTTGCTCCTGAGCAAGCAATAAAGCTACTGAATAATACAGAATAGACCTTATATAGGAATGTTGTGATAGGCGTCGAATTCCTATAGTAGACGTGGATCAGCTAAGAGTCAGCTGATGCAAGCTTTAGTCACATGACCTGCCAGAACTAATGCTACACTTGATTTTTGAATTGACTTAAGAGGCAGCAAAGAGGATGCGGAATTTTATGTTAAATTTAAAAAGTAAGAATGTATGATTTTCAAAGAGATAATTTGCTGTTCTAAGAAAATGTAATCATATTTAATAAGAATGACATTTTGAGATATAAATTGCCCAGAAATCATTTTATCATACACACAGAATAACATGTATAGAAATTTGTGAGCTATCTCAAAATGTATTTAATTCTATTACATTAATCTTTTCATTGACTATGGTGGAAGAACATCAAGGAGTCAAACCAAGATGAAGCAACCGTACACTGTAAAAAGTGTTTTTTTTTTTTTTTTGGCCAGCTCATCAATGGAATGGAAGTCAATTCGTAAATGTTGAACTTTGTTGATCATTAACAGAACTTGTAATGAAGCACTTGGTTCGGTTGAGCGCAATAAGGATAACCCTACAAAATCCCAAAGCTTTGTTCGTCACAACAACACTTTGAGGTAATGTCCATTTTGGAGTTGCTTGGCATTTCATGATCTATCAAAGGCAGGAGATGAAAGAAACATCCATATTTACCCTCCAGAGATGGACGTTTGTACTTGTGACTAATTTTGACTGATGTAAGCAAACCTCACTAAAAGCACTGAGATGAAAGCCAAAAAATGAAGTATTTAGTGCTTTGTTTTATTTGATGTAGGCCTAACCTGTGTAAATATATTTGATTGAATAACATTGTCTGTGAAAACTATCGGTTAATGAATATTGAGTATGTTTTTCCAAAAGCTGTCACAGGTTTAATGTTAACAATGAAGAAACACCTTCTTAATGGCAAATTTATTTCAAGAAATCCAGATGCATCTATCAAGTCAATTGCTTCATAATGTAATCACTGAATCCCCACAAGTATGAAAAATCACCTGTAAGTAAAATACTAACACTAAATATTAAAAGCAAGACATATTATTATATTCTAAAGAAATAATTCACCCAAAAAATTCAAATCCTATCTTTATTTATTCACCGTCATCTTGTTACAAACCTGTCTGCTGTATTTCGTATTTATTATTGATATTATTAAAATTATTTAAATAGTCTCTCAAGTCCCAAAAATACACCATGGACTTAACATAAAAATAGTTTATTTCCACATTTGCTTTATAAAATCCCACAATAGCTTTGTGTAAAGAACTGATAAAAATATAAGTCAATTATTCACTGATAATCTTCCCCTTTTTATTTATTTATTTATTTCTTAAAGAAGAAAAGAGTAATCATTTCCACCATGTATTTTGGGTTTCATCTCTACCATTCAGTGCTCAATCAGAAAAAAGCGATAAACTGGTGTGTCACAACACCAAACCAAAGCAGCCCTGAGAGAATCCGGACTGACCAATTCCTGCCTTTCCATTGACAGGACGATCTCTGACAGACTAACCACAGTCTTCATCTCATATGCTTTCTTTGAGTCTTGCTCTGATTAAGTTCCTAGCTGAATGCATCCCTCCAATTCCATCTGAGAGTCATTGTTCAGACACAAAATGGATGAAACTATTAACTCTCCCCGTCATTTTATCACTGTCATACTCTGTATTATCACTCTGCGGAATAAGGGATTGCGTTTCAAATCAATGTTTCAAAGCATCTATGACATGCACACTCTTGCACACCAAACTGAATCTTGATGTAAACATTTCCAGACTCAATATCACACCACTGGAACCATCCTGGTTCCATCCACTTCAAAAAACTAAATCTGTAGGAAACACCTATATACGCACACACACACACACACACACACACACAGACACACACTCACCACGCCTGCTTCAGGGTTTCTTTTACGGCCGTTGCTGAAGGTGGAGGCGAGGGTGGAGGAGCAGCTTTCATCATAGAGCGCGGTGCGTCCGTCATTGATGGCCGAGTTAATAGAGATGGTCCACATGCTGGAGGCGTATCCGTCACAGTTACAGTCGTCATAGCTACCACCGTCTCCGGAGGCCCACACATAGATGCTGCCTTTCCCACCTCGACCCTGTTGGACACGCAAAGTGGCACGATTACGACCGGCACTCGCACCCGCTACAGCTAAATAAGGAGCAGTTGTCTCTCTTTGATATTTCTCTTTAAGAGCCATTGAGATTTACTCCATTTCTCATACAAATTATACTCACATAACCACAAGTAATTCAACAGAGACATCAGAGAGGCATTTCAAGACCTTTTAAAGACTACAAGCTCTCCTCTGAGTGTTGATGATTCAGGCACAGGCACTGTGTTTACGGTTCTTTTCTGAACATATAATTTTGATGCTTTTAGATGAATGCAAGAGCACTCTTTTCTTTAAGCTTTGTGTTTTATAGTGGCAGGCACCTGACAGGAGGAAATTTGTACAGTGCAATCGTGATCTTAAAAGGGTGCTTGATTATTGTTATTTGAACAGTACATGGTGATTTACCATACTAACACATCGAGAAGCGATTATGGTGCTTCCAGACCCCAGGGCATCAGCCTCTTTGGAGTAAACAAATAAGAAAATAAGATGGTGTCTTTACATCTGCAATCGCTACAGAAACTTTACGACTTCTCATAATTTTGATTTTATATCAAAATGACTCATTCAGCGTCTAATAACCCCAATGTTATGTTTGGCAAATGTGACTTGTCAAGGGGCTAATAAAACTTGACAATGTTTGTCTGCTAATATGAGGAATAAAGTCTCAACTGTGTTAATAAAATAAAGTCACAATTACACACCAAGTGTTTAATACATTGCAAGGGTGAAAACAATTTAGACTTCATCAACATCAAAGCTATGCTAAGGTGTTCAGAAGCCATTATTAGAGTTGAGGGAGTGCCAGGGACCAATAACACATCTCATTTCTCCAACACTGGCTCATTGGAAAAACGTGCCTGTAGCAACATTTCTGCTTTTACGTTGTTTCTTGCGTGTTTTGCAACATGTTCAAATGTCCAGTGAGTGGCCCTAAAAGTGTATTCAGTTTATCAGAAACAAATGAATGTTAAACTGGCAATGTTTTATTACGCTGGTTGTTGTACGTATCGCAGCAGTTCGGATCCAGTGAGTGGCACTAAAAGGTTAGTGCTTTATCGCGTATGTACTACCTACACTAAACCCGACACTAAGCCTAACCAACAGTAAGCCTACCAACATATTCTGCATGACCATATTCTACATCCTTAATCCTACTCTATACCTAAACTTAACAACTACCTTACTAACAGCAATTAGGAGTTTATTTAGGCAAAATTTGTAGTTAATAGTTAGTTAATAGTGAGAACTGGACTTTAAAATAAAGTGTGACTGAAATTTTTTTTTCCAGAAAATGTTAATGTTATCGGATTGGGCTAAAACTTACTGAATTTGCTTTAACTGGGTATAACAACTTCCCCAATTTTTATTTTATTTTATTTTTTAAATTTAATTTTTTTTTTTGGGAGGGATTGTTTTTCCCATACCTTGTTTCACTTGAGGTGTTCCCAGTAAAAAATTGCCTGCCTACAAAAAGCAACTTATATGTTTATCTTTATGCTATATTATCGCCAAATATTAGATTTAATCTTTTTATCAACTTGTTTTCTTTCAACAAGGGGGGGGTAAATCCAAAATCCAAAAAAAAACATTAACCAGGAACAAAAACTAGAAAAGAACTGGAGCTAAACACCGAAATGGTAGACAGGAGCTGCAACACACTAAGACCACAAAGAACAATCTGACAAGGAACAAGACAAACAAATGAGCATATATAGGGAGCTGATAATGAGGAACAGGTGAGTGCAATTAGCCTGTGAGCTGAGCAATAAGCGTCTCCATAGAAACACCCAGGAAGGAGTGAAAAACTCACAGGAAGGCCAGTGGACAACCAGAACTGTGACAAATATAGCATAACGAGAAATTTACAAGCTATTTTTTTCGTAGGCTGGTCATTTTTGACCAGGAACACCAAAGGTTCTATAGGCTTTTCAACAGCACAAGGGTTAATAATCAATCATCTGCTCCTGTAATCATAATTTGTGTGAAAAGGAATAAAAGTAGTGTTAAAGAGTAATTTACTTTCCATTTCTGCTGTAAACATCAGTGAATTGTATGTATATGTAAGTTTTTGTTGTTTTGTAAAAAATGTAGGTAGAAGCATGATTTCCAATGAGCCTATATTGCATTTCTTAGTTTATTTCACCTTGTGCCAACATTTAGAGGCACCTGTTTGAGCGTTGTTTGTCTATCAATATCAATTTTACATTGCAGTGCCTTGTTTCTGGGTGTCAGACCTCTACTGGCCCCATTGGCCTAGACCATGATCCAACCTTTTATACATTTCGCTTGACTGATTAAATTAATATTCTGGTTCCTGTAAAATTTAAAATCTAACATAACAGACCACAAACAACTTCAACTGGTGTCATTTTAGTGAACATAACCTCTCCATCTCTCTCTGTTTCTCATCGTCTCTTGCTCTTTATGAATGGAAACCCATCAGCCGAACTCCAGAACAGTTAGCTAAAACAAATGATTGCACTTGAGCTGCATGATTTGAGGTCGGCCAAAAGTCTGAAAAGTTTTTTTTAATGTTTATGTTTTAACTGTGGGTGCGTCTCAATCAGCTCCCTAGTTCCCGAGCTCGTGAATCAGTTTATTGTGTACACGAATTCGGTCACTGGTACGTTCCCTGGCTCACTGCACATTGGGAAAGTGATGACTCAATTTCCGGTAACATGACTAGGTACAACGTCCACGGACAACATTGTAGAAAGTCACCGCTGTAATTAATCATCAACAGGCAGGACCAAACTCTTTTTGATATAATTTTTTATTCTCTTGAAACACATTGTTCTTTTACATGTTCTTACAACATTTCAGCCGAATATTAATTATAAATGTTAATTAGATGTGTTCATTACCTGTCTAGCGATGTGTGTTTATGTAGAAATATACTAAAAGCGGTCTGTCTTTTCAAATCTTCTATCGTGTGTCATTATATTTATCGAGTTGGCTCGTGTGGTTTATGTTTCGCGCTTCAGAAATGTGATGTCATTTCCGGTAAGGGAGCATATGGAGCACCTATGCTCCCTAGTTTTTGCGGTGCATTGTGGGATTTTTCAGGGAGCAAATGTTCCAGTGCATTGTAAGGATTTCACGATTGAGACAGCCCTTAAAATGGCCGACTCCCTGATCAGTGCCCTGACTACTGAACTAGGGAGCTGATTGAGACCCTGTGTTTTTGCTAAATCAACTGGTTTTAGCTGGTTCCCTTTCGATACTTCACTCATACTGCGTCTTGCTTAAGACGCATATGGGAAAAAGCCTTTTTTCTCCTAAACTGAAGCCTATTTCATTCACGCAGTGAAACTGCACGGCCATTGGTTCCCGTATCTCAGGGAACCGAGGTTACGTTAGTAACCGAGTACGTTTTAAGCTGTTTTTTAGTTGTTTTTGCTAACTCAGATGATTTTAACTTATTTTAGCTTTTTTTTTTTTTTTTTACTAAATCAGCTGTTTTTAACTGGTTTTAGCAGTTTTTTGTTAACTCAGCTGGTTTTTACTGGTTTTAGCTGTTCTGTTTTTTAGCTGGTTCTTGCTAAATCAACTAGTTTTAGCTGGTTTTAACTGTTTTTTAACATGCTAGAAACATACTAGTAACTTGCTAATCATGGTAACAGCATGTTTGTAACACACTAAACATGCAAGCAAAATGCTTTAACATGCTAATCATGCTAGAAACATGCTACTAACATGTTAATCATGTTAAAACATGCTAGCAACATGCTAGTAACTAGCTAATCATGCAATTGAATTGCTAGTAACATGCTAATCATACTAGAAGCATGGTAGTAAAACGATATCCATGCTAACAACATGCTAGTAACATGCTAATCATACTAGAAACAAGCTAGTAACATGTTAATAATGCTAAAACATGCTACCAACATGCTAGTAACTTGTTAATCATGCTAGCAACATGCTAATCATGCTAGAAACATGCTAGCAACATGCTAGCAAAATATATATATATATATATATATATGTGTGTGTGTGTGTGTGTGAAATAGAAAAATCTATATTAATTTGTATAAATCAGGGGTTTTGAAAGTCAAAGATAGTAGGCATCCCTTTTGACACAACCTACACAATGGTGCCTCCGCCACCACCTAATTTTTATTCATTTTAAATAGTAAAAAAAAGCGTTTTTAATACAAATAAGCATTTTATCTAAAAGAAAAAAAATGAATACAAAAAAGCACAAGTCAAACTGCGATACCAGACAGGACCACAGGGAGATGGTAAAAGACCACTAAACCAGCTGCCTCACCTTGACTGCATATACTACTGTATGGATCCCTTCAGAAACGCTAAACCATGACCCTTACTGTAAAACCCCTCATAATGATTAAACAGCGCTCAGTATTACTCCCAGACTCAAACTCAGCCCTCTCGAAATGCAGTGAGGAAGCCTGAGGGACAAACGGAGAGAGAGAGGGAGTCTTCACCCATCACTGCTATTCTTGTCCAATCTGATTTCAATTGCAAAGGGCTGTTCAAAACACACAGCGATTACTTTGTGCGATGCCTCGGCTTGACAAGTGAAGCACCCTCATAAATCCTGCTCAGCAGACGAGCGCTCAGCACCATTTATACCCATTAGCCAAGGCAATTTGTGAAGGCAGCAGTCACGGACAGGGAATGTGCAACTAAATGACATGTTTAGTGTGAAGCGATGAGACTTTGCAAGGTTGACATATGTTGGAGAACTCCTGGAGAGTCTTGGGGAGTCAAAGTGGCATGTGTATTAGCATGATGGTGTTTAATATTTGTGTGTATGACACTGTGTGCACCTTCTATATATTAATATTCACCTTGTGTTGAGGTTTGATTCATCATGTGGCTTTCTCATCACCACATGTTTTGAAGGTGGTTGCCAGTATATTATAATGGTAAAAAAATGATTTTAGTAATTTGGTATCATTCAATCTGTAAAACTCAAGCTGTTGCAACCATACATACATACATGCATATGCACACATATATATATATATATATATATATATATATATATATATATACTGTATATATATATTGATGATTACACTGATATTTGCAATCCAAAAGAGAGTCAACATTGATAACATCGCTGTAATATCTGCATACTGAACTGTGATTTGTCTGGAGGATATTGGGAATATATATATATAGAGAGAGATTTCCTTCTGAAAATGAAAATTGTGAAACTGGTTTTATTTTGAATTTGAATCTCTACATACACTCATATTTTCTGAAACGCAGCATTATTTTTCCAGTTGTCTGGTGTTAAAGTTGATCTAAAATGGCAGAGAGACCAGGAAGACTCTAAACTCCAGGTTTAATCTGATTGGACCAGATGTTACAATTCTGTACCTCTGTTTTTCCTCTCTTTTTTCTCTCAGGTGATTCACAAGGGAATCAATTTAGCTACGCTTATCCTCCAAGAAACCTCTGTGGCTTTGAAACATGAGGTACCTTATTGACTCCATCCGCCATGGCCTGCAGGGTGAGCTCACGCGGGCCGTCCACTGTTTTGCCGTCATCGGTGGGACCCCAGCTGGCGCTGTAGATGTCAATAACCTGTGGCATGTGGCTGATGGACGAGGCCTCGATGATGTCCGTCATGAAGGGCTGGTCCAGACACTTTTTTTTTGTCAGCATCCATTATAAAACACTCGCAGGATGGCTTTTGACAACTGGTATAGCGCTCAGTGCGCCGAGAGCACGCGCACACAGTTTGTTTATCAATAAGACGCACACGCGCCGAATGTACCAATTCTGTATGTCACTGTAATCAACTTTATCTTGATTACTAGAGGCAATGCCTGGCAAGACACATCAGCATATAATTATGTGCCCATTAATGCAGAAAATGAACTTATGCTGGTCTACACTTGCAAAAGTGTATACTGCAAGTTCATTTTATTAAGCAAACTTAAGTAAATTTCAGGTTTTCCAACTAAACTTTATTTAGAAAGTGTACTAATATAATTATACTAGTAGTATACTTGTATGTGTATTATGTCAATACATCTTGGGACTCAACTGGCTTACTTTTTGGTTTATAAAAGTATATTTTTCTAATGGCGCTTTTCCACTGCATGGTACGGCACGGTACAGTTCAGTACGGTTCACTTTTGGGGGGTTTCCACTGGGTACAGTACCTGGTACCTGGTACCTGGTACTTTTTTCAGTACCACCTCGGTTGAGGTTCCAAGTGAATGGTACCGTTACCAAACCGTGACATGCAAACTCTGCTGATAAACTGTAGTGGAAACGCAAACCGAGCCGAGCCGTGCCGTGCCGTACTGAGCCGTGCTGAGCCGAGTCGTACCACGCAGTGGAAAAGCGCCGTAAGTATACTTGCCTTAATGCTAGCAAGTATACAGAAAAGTCTAAGTACACTTGGCCTATAGTTGTATTAATCTATTGATTGGCATATACTTAAAGTATAATTTAGTATTCTAAGTATATTTGGCTTATAGTTGCATTTAATATTTTAATAGAGTAGCCCATTTTATTCATACATATTAGCTTTTTTGAGATAGCATATGTTTTCAAATCTATCTGATAAACCTCTGTGTTAAAGTTCAGAGTAACTTCAAGGTTCAAGTCAGCTTCAAGGTGGAATAAAAAAGTTTAAAAAAGAAGTTCATTTTATTAAGAAAACGTAAGTAAAGTTCAAAGTTGCATCCCAAATGATGCACTCTACACTATACACATATACAGTACACTATGTACTCATGCACTATGTATAATCGGAGTCTGATAGCCCCTTCCCCTTCGCTACGTAATTAAAGCTGCAACAGTTCAGTACATGAAGTGCCCAACATTCCACACTTCGTTGTTTCGGTTAATTAAGTGCATCATCCGGGTATTTTAAGGGGTCATATGATGCGATTTCAATTTTTCCATTCTCTTTGGAGTGTTACAAGCTCTTGGTGCATAAAGAAGATCTGTAAAGTTGCAAAGACTAAAGTCTCAAATCCAAAGAGATATTCTTTATAAAAGTTAAGAGTCAGCCACACCTACCTAAAACGGCTCGTTCTAACGTTTTTTTAGACCGATGAGCTTTGTAAAAATCGACGCGTTTCAGAAAGGCGGGGCATAGAGGAGAAACAATAATGTACAGTATGTGGAAAATAATGTGTTTTTTGAACCTTAAACCGCATAAACACATTTCATTACACCAAATACACCAAATAATATTCTTTTTAGCAGCATCATATGACCCCTTTAAGTGCACTTTTTCTTTTTCAAATTTTCAGTGTGAACACACTACTCACACTATTCTCGAGTATTTTCAAGCATACTTTATGTACAGTATTAACTATAATAATAGTAAATATTCTAAGCACAGAATAGTAGTAGAAGGTATACTAATATCAGTTCACTAGTAGTATACGTGTATGTGTACTATTTCAAGATTTCTCTGGAAAACTGACCAACTCTTTAGCTTATAAAAGTATGCTTTTAAATGTAACAGTAGTAAACTCTGAGAATATATGCGTAACTAGTTTACATCTAACTTTTTCTTTACTCCTAAAAGTTTACTTCAAGTAAACTTATTGGTATACAGTTAATTAACTAGTTATATACTTATAACCTATTTTTTTGTCTGTGAAAGTAGTACAGTAGTTCAGTAGTTTTTTACTGCAAGCATAAATGTAATCTTGATCAAAAGATTGAATACTAGTATAGGCTAAATACAGAGTTCTGGCATGAAACTCTAGATGGCGCAGTCTGATGGGTCTAACTCAATCTGACCTAATGACATCATTATCACATGGCACAGCTGATTGGTTCTCTCCTGTATCAGTAGCCAATGAGCTCGCTGCTCAACATTCAAATATATGACTAGTGCTTGCTGTAGCAGTTGCAGCTTGCTTCAGAAACCCTCCACCTTCCCCAGCTCCACCTTTATAGATCTGCTACGAGGTGATTCATGTATGCTATATGGGGGTTATTTCATGTAAGTTATATTTGCAGCAGCAGTATTTCTTACGTGCTCACAGCAGCATGCTGTGGGTGTATTGGCAGTAGCAAGTCTCAGTACTTGCTCTGCCGCAGCAGCAGCGTAGCAGATCTATTCCGCCAAGACCAAATACATTAACATTGTCATGTACATTACCATGCTAATCCCTCCGAGAGTTGTCATGACAGAAATATACTTAGACTTTTCTGTTTACTTGCATACAGTATTTTCTATATACACTTATCAGTATACTGCACGTCTAAGCTTAAATCCATGTATGAAGGCACTCCAGGAATATCACTGCTGTGTGTCATGAGACACCGGCGGCTGTTAGACTGAGACTCATCATACTGACCTCTTCCTGGAAGAAAACCTTCTGTGAGTTGAAGAGGTAAAGCTAGAGTCATGTGTGTGTTCCTTTGTGAGGGACAAAAGACATTCACTGGCTATTAGTTACTCTCCTTTTCTTTTGTGGCCTTTTGAAAAGAAAAAAAATCAATGTGCTGCAGAGCGCAAATGATGTTTTTATTGATGCTGCTGTTGGTGCTGGCTGCTGCATGTTGTGGAAGAGGAGAAGGGTAGAAATTATCAATTGAGCTGATATTCCATTAGGCTAAGAAACAAAGCGATGTCTCAAAAGGAGACAAGTCATTCATCATTTTATACTGACTGCACAGAACAAACCTGATAAAGCGTACAAGTATTTTAAATAAAACCCTGTCTTGATAGCACCAAACATGTTAAGGTGAATATGGTTTCTGAATTGAATCTGCTTCTAGATTGTAACATTTGAAACATACTGTATACTGTATATTGTAACATTTCTGTAAAGCTTACATTACGCATCTAAAAAAAGCGCTATACAAATGAACATGAATTGAATTGCATGCTGAATTTGCCTGCCCCATGTGCAATGGAATATATGTTCTTGGTGTTATTAG
>NW_015623663.1:268069-269505 GCF_001515625.1 Sinocyclocheilus rhinocerous
TGTGGGTGTATTGGCAGTAGCAAGTCTCAGTACTTGCTCTGCCGCAGCAGCAGCGTAGCAGATCTATTCCGCCAAGACCAAATACATTAACATTGTCATGTACATTACCATGCTAATCCCTCCGAGAGTTGTCATGACAGAAATATACTTAGACTTTTCTGTTTACTTGCATACAGTATTTTCTATATACACTTATCAGTATACTGCACGTCTAAGCTTAAATCCATGTATGAAGGCACTCCAGGAATATCACTGCTGTGTGTCATGAGACACCGGCGGCTGTTAGACTGAGACTCATCATACTGACCTCTTCCTGGAAGAAAACCTTCTGTGAGTTGAAGAGGTAAAGCTAGAGTCATGTGTGTGTTCCTTTGTGAGGGACAAAAGACATTCACTGGCTATTAGTTACTCTCCTTTTCTTTTGTGGCCTTTTGAAAAGAAAAAAAATCAATGTGCTGCAGAGCGCAAATGATGTTTTTATTGATGCTGCTGTTGGTGCTGGCTGCTGCATGTTGTGGAAGAGGAGAAGGGTAGAAATTATCAATTGAGCTGATATTCCATTAGGCTAAGAAACAAAGCGATGTCTCAAAAGGAGACAAGTCATTCATCATTTTACTGACTGCACAGAACAAACCTGATAAAGCGTACAATTATTTTAAATAAAACCCTGTCTTGATAGCACCAAACATGTTAAGGTGAATATGGTTTCTGAATTGAATCTGCTTCTAGATTGTAACATTTGAAACATACTGTATACTGTATATTGTAACATTTCTGTAAAGCTTACATTACGCATCTAAAAAAAGCGCTATACAAATGAACATGAATTGAATTGCATGCTGAATTTGCCTGCCCCATGTGCAATGGAATATATGTTCTTGGTGTTATTAGGTTTGTATGAGAAGCAGATTCTGCACAGAAACAGTTGTTGTGATGTCATGCTGATGCAAGTGAGCCTAATAATCCAATCGCCAGTACAAAAAGCACAAAATCGAAACTAGGAACAGTTTTAATTCTAGGAACTCCGTTTGGGGGAACTAAATTAGCTCCTGCTTCAGAGTAGGGTCTAAAACAGTTCTATAGGAACTATCAGTGACGTAAGTATACGCTGATTGGCGAAACGCATACGAAACACTTCCGCCAATAGTTCTAGGAACTATAAAACGGTTCCTCCAGTGCGAAAGCCCCTAAAGTCGCTCAGTTAGCAACACTGAAAGCTTATGCTGCGTTCAAGTCCTCCTGGGACGTTCGTACTTACGAGTTGACAAGTCGTAATTACGACGTCAGGTGCGTTCAAGTCGGTTTAGTCGGCACAAGATGGCGGTGTACCTTCTTTTAATAAATTACAAGAAAATACAACAGGGTCTGTTAACTCTGCTTATAGAAAATGAAGAGCAAAGAATTCGCATCAGGTGTGTTTTGCATTTTTTATATTT
>NW_015623663.1:269553-278901 GCF_001515625.1 Sinocyclocheilus rhinocerous
AAAGCCTGACAATGTCACTGCTTAATACCTATAAGTATTGTGATTTATGTTTTACTTTGGCAATCTCTCTGTCTCCCTCTGTCAGACATGCAGTTCTACAGTAGGCTACTTGTCACTGACAACCCACTAAACTATCAATTTAAACAAAAATGTACCGTCAACTACAGACGTTGCATCCATCGATTGCCATGTTTCGCATTGACACGCCCCCAACTCGGAAACTCGGGGCTTAAAGAAAATTTCGAGTTTCCCACTCGTAATAATGACTTTGTGGTGGCGTTCATGTGCGTTCAACTCATAAATACGATCTATCCGACATGACTTGAACGCACCATTATATACACAGAGTAAAAAGACTTAACAGGAGCAAATGATCAGGGGTTAACGAGGGGAACACGAAACTGAAACATGACTACAAACTACAAGTCCACATTACAAAACAAAAGCACAACGACACAGAATACCTTTACAACAGCTGTGACACTTTGACTACATTTTTAGCACTTTAATATCAGTAATATATATGAGTGAATAATGTCTGTGTACACACAGTGTAGGATATGTGATTTTTCTGAAATCTAAAATGGATGAAAAACAGATCAGGACAGATTTTTTGGGGGAAATTAAATGATAAGAACAAAAGCAAAAGAATAAAAGCAGCACTATTTGAACTGCATCCACTGAAAGTTTATCAGCTGGGTACTATGACAAGTGCCTATTGTCTGACTTGACAGCGCTTTTCGGGTTCCTCCCTTGACTGTGACGCCTACTCTGATCGACTTTCAAGACGAGTCGCTTGACATCTCAAATGAGACGCGGTTGTTAGGAACATTAAAGTTATTATGAGGTCATCACTGTCAGAAACATACCTGCTACCTTGGAGTTGTAGGCCACGCCCACCCCACAGATGTTGTTGTTTGAAACCGCAGACACCTCTCCAGCACACCTGGTGCCATGACTGAAAAACACAATTCAGAGATCACAGATTTCACAATGGTTTCACGTGATAGAACAATTAAATATAAAATATAGAACAGCTAAATATAAAAATAAACATCCCTAAAACAATCGAGTGGGTGCAGGACCAGTCAAAACCATAGGGGGGAAAAAAAAGAAGAAAATAGATAAGTTAGACAAGTTGGGTTTGTGAAATAAGCATTTATGTCATAAAATCACATATAAGCCTGATATTAATCTTCCTGAAGCTCAAACTAGTGATGGGAGAAACAAACCTTCTCCCATCGCTGAACCATGCCCCCCTCGCCACAAATTGGTTCAATGAATTCAGAGACTGTGCCTGCTCTGGAGAGCCCTGCGAGCGTGATTGTGCCTGTGCAATTGTGCTATATTGAGCGCTGGTAGCGCGACGTTCTGTGTTACTTTGTTTGAAGCTGAATAAAAACCCCAGCAGCAGTCAAGCCGACCCCGTCCTCTTCCTTCTCAAGACATTGACTTTGTTACACAATTGCTTTGCAAAATATGTATATATTCAGATTTAAAAGGTCTGAAGTCAGTGATGAGAGCTGTCAGTGGTTCTCAAAAGTCTAGTACCCAATAATGATATGGCAAGTTTGAATCCATGTATGAGAACTGAAAGCTACAATGGAGGGCAAGACTTTCAGTAAATAACCACAATTTTGTTCAGTTCCTCATCAAAACAAAATATATATTATGTTCATTAAGGCCATTATTCAGATAAATATGCTTACTTGCTCCATTGCAATATATATTTCTCTAAATGCGCATAGTCCAAATCTGTCTGTCAGAAATTGCCTGCATCATGTAGCAAGGCTTTTGTATGGATACATAATTTAATATTAATTATTGGCAAAAAGATGTTTACCTTTTTACCAACAGTTATATTTCTAAATGAAACTGGAATATTGGCTTAACTGGGGAATAGTAATAGAGTCACAGCACTTGGGTGATCAGAAAATGATGATATTCCGATATTAATCTGAATTAATGTGCATGTAAATGAAATTATTGATTTTGACCCTTTCACTACTTAAATAACAACTCACAAACGCACAAGACGAGCTGCCAAAATGGTCTGAAGAACAGAGACTCCTCAGGAAGAACCACAGCAATGCGTCCTCCTCCCCTGCACTCAGACAGACAGCGTTTCTATATATATATAAGCGTCTGATTATGCTGTGAGTCTGCAGCTCGGATGATATTATGCCCCAGCATGCTTCACACACGCAACCGACACTGGAAAAACACAAGAGCCACTTGTCTTCCTTCTATTAGATTGGGTCTGTCCTTGATGTGCACTGTACACAATATCAATTATGCCAAGGTTTAGCTGTATTCAAACTTGAACTCAGAAACCAATGCAGGTTATGTCATTTGTGTGGTAACTAGGGATGTGTGCTACTAAATATTTTCAAAATCAACTAGTCTGAGAAAGATTAACCAGTACTAAGAAAGCCTTGTATAATAAGGCTGGTCACCTGACCTCGATCTGACATGTTGTTGTTTGTTTGTTTGTTTGTTTGTTTTTTGTCATCATGAACCTGAAGTTTGATCATAAATACCGTTTTTATAATAGTACATGTTTTAAACCAGAAAGGCACAGATATCATCACAAATCAAAGCATGTACTGTCCTTTACCTACTACTAAAAGAAATTCCCATAAAAAACAGCAACTATTAGCATTTGTTACAGTGTGTCTTTGGTCTCTGAAGGTGTGATAGTGTGCTGTTTGAGCAGTGCGGCACGCTGACAGAAGGCTTGCCAGTCTTCACTGACCTTCCTCCCGTAGGGCACCTTCTGTCCTCCATGCATACTGTCTGCAGGAGAAATATCTTGCAAAGCGTAGGCTGCCTGATGCACAAACCTCCACAATAAACAGCTCTGCGTCCAAGCCAAGAAAACATCTACCCTGTGGTTTTGGATCTAGCTGGGAATTTTGGCTCTCTTGAATGAATATTGCTTTTTAATAAGGTTTAATCAGGCAAGTATGGTGAATATAGCACTATATGTGCCTTTACAGGAGCAGAAGGGATTGTGCTCAGTTAAATGTCATTTTCCAGTCTCATTTCTTATTTCTCTAGCTGTAAAAAGTATAACCGTTTTGACTCTGCATCTCTACTGAAATATTATTGTTTGAGTATCAGAAACACTGTCTCTCAACCAATGGCATGAATTTGGGGTGGGGCTATATATTTGTCCAACCAATAACAGGGGATCCAGAAGCCTGTTTGAAAACGGCATTATTTTCATGACTGTTGCTAGTGGCACAGAAATTACACACTTTTGTAGACAAGCTGCTTTAAGGGGCTCCAAATGTGACACTCAATCATGAGAAACTGAACTACAAACAAACAAAAACAATTCAACAGATAAATACATAATGTTTAATATAGTATTAAAAATATTCAATGCATTTATCTGTTGATTTTTTTTGTTTAATAGTTTGTTTGTTTCTTAGTTGGTGCATTTTTACTACTCATGTTTTTTATGCTTTTAATGTTTTTGCCTATGTAAATTCAAAAGCTTCTAGCTGCAAGCTTTGCCATTGCTTTAGGAAATGTATCAAAGTGTCTCAAAGACATTAGCATTTAACCCGTCTTCATCTACTGTTAGTTCTCTTTCAGACCTTCTTGCAGTCATGACAGACAGTTTAAAGAGAATAGATAAAGGAATAGCTCACCAAAAAAAAAAAAAAATGCTGGAAAAGTGCTCACCCTCAGGCCGTTCAAGATGTAGATGAGTTTGTTTCTTCGTCAGATTTGTAGAAATGAAGCATTGCATCACTTGCTCAGTCAATGGGTGCCGTCAGAATGAGAGTCCAAACAGCTGATAAAAACATTACAATAATCCACCAGTAATCCACAGCACTCCAGTCCATCGATTAACGGCTTGAGAAGCCAAAACCTGCGTGTTTGTGAGAAACAAATCCAACATCATTGTGATGTTTTATCAGCTGTTTGGACTCTCATTCTGACGGCACCCATTCACCACAGAGGATCCAGTGGTGAGCAAGTGATGCAATGCTACATTTCTCCAAACCTGATGAACAAAAAAACTCATCAAAACTGAAGGTAAGCACATTTTCAGCCAATTTTCTATTGGTGAACTATTCCTTTAAACTGTTGACATGTTTATGGCTAGCTACCTGAATAATAACACATCCAGTTTGGCTCAGAGATTTAAAGAGAAGTCCATCACACTCTTGAGCAGCGAGGTCCAGAGTATGATCAACTGGACTGTATTTTATGGTGAGATTTTTGTTCCTTTTTTGTCCACACACCCTCACTCACATACACACATCTCTGATTTGCTTAGTCTCAGCATGCGCAGCATCAAATGATTTATTCAGAGAGAATAGAGGAAAGCATTGATTTAACTATTTGCATCACACAAAGCATTAATTAAAATTTATTGTGAAGTAAAATCTCCTGAATACTGAATCAGAGTTAGCATTGGCTCTGGTTTTGAAACACGGCATGACATGATGGCACAGTTTTGCTCTTAATCTTCACCTCTGGGCGGTTTTGGTCAGTCCTACACTGCTCTGATAAGAGTGCAGAAGGAAAGGCTCAGCACACTGTGCCACAACTGCTGTGTTAATGCAGCTGGGCTGAGAGCCAGTCAGAGATGACTTAATGGGGCTACGTGTAAGGAAAATCAATACAGAGAGGCAAGGAGTCCTTCATTGAAACTGCTGAGAAACACAGTTGCAGGTCAATGCACTGCCTGCCTACGAGGGGTGAGAGCGGCTCGAGCAAAATCCTTCAGCATGCTATGAGTAATCTTATATCTTATATGGCATGTAGTGTAAACTACTGTTTAAAAGTTTGAGGTCAATACGATTCTCTCTCTCTCTCTCTCTCTCTCTTTATACTTTAAAATATATAGTATTAAAGGTGCAGTAAGCGATTTCTGAGAAATGCTGTTGATATTTGAAATCACCAATCCAAACATGCCCTTACCCAAAAGAATCACACCCCTATCTTGCCTCTGCCCCCAAATTTCTGAACAAGCTATTAAACACAGGCACCTCCCCCATCACTACTGGACACGCCCCTTACTGGTGATTGGCTACAAGTGTGTTTTGGTGCTTGGTCCGATCCACTTTCAAAAGCGTTTCTCAGAAATTGCTAACTGCCCCTTTAAAATTATATTTTAAAAAATAGTTTTATTCATCAAGGACACATTAAATTGATCAAAAGTAACTAAAGACATTTAAAATCTTACAAAATATTTATATTCCAAATAAATGCTGTTCTTTTGAACTTTATATTCATCAAAGAATACTGAAAAATAAAATGCATCACTGTTTCCACAAAAATATTGGGCAGCACAACTGTTTTCAACACTGATAATAATTAGAAATGTGTCTTGAGCAGCAAATCAGCATATTAGAATGATTTCTGAAGATCATGTGACACTGAAGACTGGAGTAATGATGCTGAAAATTCAGCTTTGATCACAGCAATAAATTATATTTTAACATTGATTCACATAGAAAACAGTTATTTTAATTCTGTGAAAAATTATGACATATTGTTAGAAAGGAATGGCAGTGTGTGTGTATGTATGTATGTATGTATGTATATATATATATATATATAAAACATATGAACAATATCAAATATATACATCATTTTGTAATACTTTTTCACAATATTGCTGTTTTTTACTGTATTTTTGGTCATATAAAAACAGCCTTATTGAGCAGATACTGGTAAGAGACTTCTTTCAAAAGAATTTTAAAATCTTACTAACCCAAATTCAATGCTACTGTAAAATAAATAACAAATAATGATATATTTTTTGAATATAGAAAGTCATAGAGAAAGAGAGAGAGAGAGAGAGTCTATTATCTTAAAGTTAATCTTGTGTTTATTGGTTTATATTTTTAATTTGGAGGTTGAAAACATTTTTTTTAAAAAGGCTTCACAATATGCAACACAAGTTAAAAAAAAAAGACTAAAAACTAAAACTAGTGGTAAAAAAAAAATAAAAAAATCCAATTAGATGAGGCACATTCAAAGTTGTAAAACAGTAAATATAAACCTGCAACGCTGCATAAGCTGTGCATTGTGCCCACTCCATATTCTCACATGACCTCCTGTTTCTTGCTACTTTCACATGAAAATCATTCTGATATCCACTCAAACACACATGGCACATCAGAACTGTATTCACACAGTCCATGCTGTCACACTGCCCCGCTCTATCACCTGCAGGAAACAGAGGCGAGTCCAGCGGCGCGACGCTGAGCTCATTACCTGTTAAACCAGTCGTCCGTGTAGCGCGGGTACGGGTACGGGTCGTTGCTACTGAAGTCAAAGCTGGCTTCTGCATTCTGAAACATCGACAAGAAATAAAACATCCATCATCAAGCTTTGCAGACTTACAAATTAGTGCCAATTATGTCAAAACAAACAATGAGCCTCATTTAAATAATTAGTCATTCATTATTTTGAAACCAACTCTGGAATTTCCATTGTGCTCACACCCCTGTGTGTTTCCGTTGCCCTTCATCAAGCATCCGTCTAGCTATTCATTAATTAACTATCCACCCGCTCTCATAAGTAATAGGTTTGAGCACAGCGGGAAACACACCACTGAAACCTAAATTACGTGAGGAACTTTATTCTGGTCTGTCTGAGATTTGAAAAAATCGAATAACACTGTATGAGTATTGGGTCAAAGTGATGGTATAACAATGCATTAAAATTCAGTGAACAAATGTTAAGACTCATTTAATATAATCCAGTAAATTAAAAATGTTTAATTCTATTTCAAGCAAACTAAAACTTCATGTTGTTCATATATATATATATATATATATATATGTATATATACACACACTGCTGTTCTTTTCTAACAATTTAACACATCCTTGCTGAATAAAAGTTTTTTTTTCCAAAAAAATAAATAAAATGACTGACCCCAAACTTTTGAATGGTATAGTATATTATTACAAAATATTTCTATTTAAAATAAATGCTGTTCTTTTTAACTTTTTTATTCATCAAAGAATCCTGAAAAAAAACTATCACAGGTTCCAAAAAAATAACATTTGAGCAGCACAACTGTTTTCAACATTGATAATAAATCAGCATATTAGAATGATTTCTGAAGGATCATGTGACACCGAAGACTGGAGTAATGATGCTGAAAATTCAGATTTGTATCAAAGAAATAAATTGTATTTTTTTTTTTAAATTTAAAATGTGAAAACTGTTACTTTAAATTGCATTCATATTTCACAATATTACTGTTTTTTTTAATCAAATAAATGCAGCCTTGATGAGCATAAGAAACGTCTTTTTAAATACATTAAAACTTTATATGGCATTGTATACATGTATACAGTCTGGCATCAGTGCAAAAACTTGGCGTTACTCCGTGTTTCTTCATCACATTCTTGTATAAATCTGTGTCCTGATGGCCATTCAGACATATCTACCACAGCATAAAAGATGTGAAATCTCTCTATCCACTGTCACACAGAATATACAACCCAGTCCTAAAACGAGGAAAGACGCAGGAGCCATAAACATCTGTCATAAATTCAGCCAGTGAACTCATCTTCAGAGCGGATCCAGCAGAGGCAGACAGAAATCTCCGGAGAACCTTCCCCAGTCTCACTCATCAATGGACGCTCGTTCTGTCGCTCTGGTCTTAGCAGCTTTTCTCAGCACGGTCTGGGCCGCCATATGCTCTTTCATTACCCGGAGCATTCATTACCCGGAGAGCCCGAGTGCCGCCTTCGTTAGGCCAGAGTTGAAAAGATGCTTGACTTGGGGAGTCAGTGGCTCCAGGTTGATGAGGATGCAGTCTGGCATTTACCAGGATGACTCAGTGGGAGACAAAAGGAAGGCCTTTCGTTCCCCAGGCCCGGCTTAATGACGTGTTTGGAGCAGGTAACTGGGAGGACGGGATTGCTTGGGGGAGGTTTTCATTCTGCCCGTCTAGAGATGATGCAGATCATGGACACTGGACCCTCAAAAATGAGATCCTAGTGGAAATGAGTCTCCTAGTGGAACCATTGATGAGTAATGTATTTATGACAAGGTGACGAGAATTTCTTCAAGGAGTTGTTGTTCTGAGCATCAGCTAAATGTTAACTATTAGGAAAAGCCAAAATGTATGCAATGAACATGTCTGGTAGGTGATGACCTACAGTATGCCCTTATCCAGCCACAAATGTTCAGAGCTTTTAATTATTGGCTGCCAAGAACAATCAGAATTGTTGGGTCAGGTTTCTCTCTGTTGACATTTATCAGACTTAGGCGTGCGATACTGCCAAAAAAAAATCTATATTTTTTTCCGGGATTTTGTCAAAATCAGCTAGACAGTATTTTGCTCAGTGTGTTTTTGTGACTGGTTTAATGCCTGTCGTGGACCACTAACTCACAACTCACAACGCTTTTCCTCAAGTTCAGAAAAGCAAATTTATTCAGTAACAAAACACCACTGCATTTCGCTCAGAGACACATAATGGTTCTGCTGTGGCTTTGTTAAAACTTTATTTTGACAGTCCACTTTAAAAAATTCTACTAACTATAAGTAACTTTGCAGCTACACGTCAACTAGCAGTCATTACAGTATTAGACTGTCTTTTAATATCTGCTTACACTTTATTTTGATGGTCAGACATTCTACTGACTATAAGTAACTTTGCAACTACATGTAAATTTATTCTAGTAACCCTAACCCTAACCTAACGGTCCACTAATACTCTAATGACATGTAGTTGCAAAGTTACTCATAGAATGTTTAAAGTGGACTATCAAAAACCATGGCTTTGTTTGGCACTATTATTGATGGCAAAAAAGAGCAAAATCAGACAATATTGTGTCTAAAATGTAAGTCACAATATTAACTTGTTTATTCGTGTGTTTCATATAATCAATCACATTTTTAATCTTGCTGACATTCCACAAAAAAACGGCACCCTTGCTCGTCATATTGCTTAACTCTATCATATATATATATATATATATATATATATATATGTACTGTATATATATATATAAATATAAGACAAAAACTCATACAGGGATTTTTTTTGCCCCCATGTATTGCATTTCAGGTAATTCTAACTATGTTCTACTAGGCTACATCAAGCCAAGGTGTGTTTTTGTTAGTTTTTGTTAGTTTTCGTAAGTGCACTGTAAAAAAAAAAAAAACATCTGTGACGTTTACGGTAGTTAGATACTGGCAGCTGTGGTAGCAACATTTTAGGTTTTACAGACTTAACTTAAAGGGGTCATATGATGCGTTTTCAAATTTTCCTTTCTCTTTGGAGTGTTACAAGCTGTTCTTGCATAGATAAGATCCCTAAAGTTGCAAAGACTAAAGTCTCAAACCCAAAGAGATAT
>NW_015623663.1:279551-283972 GCF_001515625.1 Sinocyclocheilus rhinocerous
CAACTTTGTGCTGTGGATCGCCGGATCGGCTTTCACCGTGGACGAAGCGGAGTCCAGCTCGGGGTCGTCACATGTGGTTGCCGCAAGCCCGCTGGACGCTCCTTCGCCGAATCCGCCGGCCGCTCCGTTCTCAAGCCCACCAGCCTCCGCTCACTCTAGCCGCCGTGTGAAACTACTTTGTTTAGCCTTCCAAAAGAGGACACGAATAGAAATCAGTGGTTAAGTTGTATTTACAACACTGTTCCAGAACAGTTCAACCCAAATATTCAGATGTGTGCAGCGCTTTTTATGGAGGACTGTTTCCTGATCTTGGTAGAGTAGACTACAATGCCGGCTGTTCTGACTCACAGACTGTAAGTACGTTTTTTATATTTAAAGGATTTGCCACTGACGATTCAAACGCAAGTTTTGAGCAGTGAGTATCGCTTGTTGTTTGTCATTTCTCCGATCACAAATGCAGACATGGTTTTATGTTTACGATATGCAACGCAACGCGTAAAAAGACAGTATAAATCATTATAATCTGTAATTATGTCCCCACTGGATGCAACAAATGCCTCATTTATAATGGGTTTTAAAGAGGACACGACTAGAAATCAGTGGTTAAGTTGTATTTACAACACTGTTCCAGAACACTTCAACCCAAATATTCAGATGTGTGCAGCACATTTTATGGAGGACTGTTTACTGATCCTGGGAGAGTTACGTTAGACTAAAATGCCGGCAGTTCTGACTCACGTAAGTACGTTTTCTTTTATCATTTGCCACTGATGATTCAAACGTGAGTTTTGGGCAGTGTAGAGTAGCGCTTGTTGTTTGTCGTTTCTCCGATCACAAATGCAGACATGGTTTTATGTTTATGCGGCGCGATGCAACACAACGCATAAAAAGAGAGTATAAGTCATTATAATCCATAATTATGTCCCCACTGATGCAACGAATGCCTCGTTTATAATGGGTTTTAATGTTTTTGTCTCGTCGCTCCGGCCGGACAGGGCATCACAGTATGGTGAGGGGCGTAACATTTCCGTCTCACGCTTGAGGTATTCGGCCAATCATAACGCAATGGGTAGCTGGCCAATCAGAGCACACCTCGCCTTTTCAGACCGATGAGCTTTGTAAAAATCTACGCGTTTCAGAAAGGCGAGGCATAGAGGAGAAACAATAATGTACAGTATCTGGAAAATAATGTGTTTTTTGAACCTTAAACCGCATAAACACATTTCATTACACCAAATACACAAAATAATGTTCTTATGACCCCTTTAAGGACATTAAATCTCTACCAGCAATGTCACTGCCACAGAATCAAAAAAAGAGAAGCCAATCTTTTCTGTGAGTCTGCGCTGAGAGAAAGTAGAGTATGATAATGGCCAGTGGTCCCTAGGCGTACAGCTCCCGGAGCCCCTGCACACAGTGAGAGCACAGGAACTAATGACACACCAGTTTGCTGAGTCTGTCTCCATAATCCATCACATCACAATCATGACATTCACATTAATGGAGAGCAAGACCAAAACATGAAACCACATCAGCACTTCCAAACATCATCAAGATACTGTTTACATACATACAGCTTCAGAAAAATCTAATGTGCACTCAGCTAGTCATTCCTGCAAAATTATACCCAATAAATGGAGTCTTATATCACTCTGAAGAAGTTTATTAAAGCAAAACTGTTTGATTTTACCACAATTAAAGAGAAGTGGAGGGCCTAAAACCTCCTGTACCAAGGTAAATATCAGTGAGGTCAAAGTTTAAAACACTCTGAGGACCTTGTGTGTATGACAACATTTTAATCACCATGGAAACTGAATAGCATCGAGGAAAGCAGTCATATGTTGAAAGAAGCAGCTGAGCATGATGCGCTCTGTTCTTTGGCAAGTCTCCATTTGGCTGCTGCCTGGAGACTGCAGTTAGCAAGCGATGATTTAAATCCAGTCCCCAGTCCCCTTCAAACGATTATGCTAATTCACTCCTCATCCCACATTAGTCCTTATTAGGCAAATTATCCTGAATCTATTTTTAACCCCACTCACTTCAGCACATGCACACACTAAAAACGAACATATACATTCTCTCTTTCGGCGAGTATAGCTCTGCTAAAAAAACAGCGGTTGTGGCGAGGGAAGTCTGGAAGGAATTGGTGCTAAATAAAACAGTAGCAGGGGAGGACATGCTGAGTTACTGCCTCATCTGGGCCCGGCTGGAGACGTCAGCATCTTCCCCCACCGCAGTCAAAGCCAGGTTATTTTTGGGTTAAAACTCATCTGTGGTGCATATTCCCAGCTCCTGCAGCTTACTGAGCTCAGCGGGTCTCAAAACAATAATGTCTCTATTTCACTGGCAGATATCTAGCACATTTCATTTGTGAAATACTTTGCAAGGATGCAATTTGGCTTCCGACTCATATTTCGATTGCATCGTAATTTCTTTCAGGTTTGGAAGGAGAACCTCGGCAGTAAATAAGAAAATAAGAAATGGACACAAAAACAACACTTTTATTGTTACATAAACAGAACTGCAAAAATATGTTTTCAAACACTCTCCCTATCTTTCACAGGTCAGACAAACAGATAGTTGCAACCAATCTTTTTTGAATTTGACTTTGCAGGTGGACAAAATTTAGGCTGGTTTGGGAGCAGTTTGATGAAGTTGCATGTACTAGTCATCTATCTTACATCTAGTCATCCAGTCAGTAATCATGTTACTAAACACACACGCATTGCAGAGTCAGCTGGTGTTGGTTTTAATTTAAAAAAATTCTCATTGTCCAAAGATTTCGTTTTCTACGCTAAATTCTGTGTTAAACCCATCTAGACCAACTGGCCCAGATCCTAGCTTGGAGTTATGTGAGAAGTTTTGTAACTTCTTCATTAACAAGATTGCTTCTATCAGGGTGCAGATTTCTTGTAATTTATCCAAGAATTTTCATTATGAAAATACTAGCTCCTCTGTGTTTTCAAACTTTCAAGCTATCTCACTTTCTGAGTTGTTTTATTTTAAATATGAAGTCAACTACTTGTTCTTGTGATGTTGTTCCTACAAAGCTGCTGAAGGATGTTCTGCCCTCTGTTTTGCCTAGCTTACTCTCTATTGTTAATGGTTCTGTACTGTCAGGCACTGTCCCTTCCTGTCTTAAACATGCTGTGGTCCAGCCTTTACTCAAAAAAACTAATCTTGATCCCACTGAATTAAATAATTATAGGCCTAATTCAAAACTGCCATTTCTACACAAAGTTTTGGAAAAGGTTGTATTCAACCAGATTTCCCTCTACCTAAATTCTAATGATATTCTGGATCCTTTTCAGTCTGGATTTAGAGCAAAACATAGTACTGAGCCAGCTCTTTTAAGAGTAGTAAATGATCTCTTGTTATCTGCAGACACTGGTAACTGTACTATTCTCTTATTATGAGGTCAGCTTTCCATACAGTAGATCACCGAATCCTGTTAAAAAGATTAAATCTTGAGGTTGGCATTTGTGGTACTGCATTAGACTGGTTTGCATCGTATCTCACAAATAGGAGCTTTTCGGTGGAAATTGGTGAATTTTCATCAAGCTCAGTTCCCATCACTTGTGGAGTACCCCAAGGCTCTATTTTGGATCCAATTTTATTCTCCCTGTATTTGCTCCCTCTTCGTTTTATATTTGAGTCTCATAAAGTTTCATACCACATTTACGCAGATGACACTCAGCTTTATTTTCCTCTAAAATCAGGTTCTGATTCAGTGTCTTCCTTGCTGGCTTGTTTAGAAGACATCAAGAATTGGACGGAATATAATTTCCTACAGTTGAATCAAAAAAAGACTGAAGTTATATTGTTTGGCCCTTCTCACCATTTACATTAATTTTTTTTGAAGAAAACATCCATGAAAAGGTTAAAAATCTGGGAGTTATTTTTGATCCTGAATTGAAATTTGACAAACAAATTAACTCTGTAGTCAGAGCCAGTTTTTTGCAACTTAAGGGGAAAGCTGAAAAGTTTTCTCAGTTTTAATGATTTAGAGGTTGTTACCTCAAATCTGGCTCGCGTGATCCACTTTCCTGCAGAGTTTAGCTCCAACCCTATCATCAAACAAACCTACCTGTGATTTTCTAATGATCCTGAAGACATTGATTAGCAAACGCTTCACTTCACTGGTTACCTGTTAAATTCAGAGTTGATTTTAAGGTTTTAGTTTTAGTTTTTAAAGCACTTCATGGTCTTGCCCCAATTTACATTTCAGATCTTCTCCATTTCTATTCTCCTGTGAGAACGCTTAGATCGTCTTCTCAGAAGTTATTGATTGTCCCAAAATTTCGTTTAAAATGTTTAAAATACAGAGCTTTTTCAGTTCTTGGTCCTACACTCTGGAACACTTTGCCTTTATCCATCAGATCCATCAGATCGTTATCTTCTTTTAAATCATCTCTTAAAAC
>NW_015623663.1:285272-306763 GCF_001515625.1 Sinocyclocheilus rhinocerous
TTACCCCTGTGTTAGCTTCACTTCACTGGTTACCTGTTAAATTCAGAGTTGATTTTAAGGTTTTAGTTTTAGTTTTTAAAGCACTTCATGGTCTTGCCCCAATTTACATTTCAGATCTTCTCCATTTCTATTCTCCTGTGAGAACGCTTCGATCGTCTTCTCAGAAGTTATTGATTGTCCCAAAATCTCGTTTAAAATCTAAAGGGAACACAGCTTTTTCAGTTCTTGGTCCTACACTCTGGAACTCTTTGCTTTTATCCATCAGATCATCCCCTACATTATCTTCTTTTAAATCATCTTTTAAAACATATATTTTTTCTCAGGCTTTTGCTTAACTTGAAAATACTTTTTTGTTTTGTTTCCATTTGTTTCTTTGTTTGGTGATGTCTTGCATTACTTATTGTATTATTTAATGATTTCAAATTGTATATTGTCTTAATGCTTTTTTTAGTTGATTTTTCTGATGTTTTGGTTGTGCAGCACCTTGGTCAGCACTAGTTGCTTTTAAGGTGCTATATAAATAAACTTGACCTTGACCTTTTGATGCAGACGAGCCACACTTTTAGCCAATCAAGAGCAATAAAGGACAGACAGGATCATTTATGAATGACATTTTTTAGCACAATAAGGGGTTTTGAACTTGTTGAACTGTATATTCAAGTGATCGCTATGCCAAAATAGCATAAATATAGGTTGTAGCTATAGTAAAGTGTTGGAGAGTGACTCAAACTGTGGATTGTTCTGTTAGAGGTTAAAGCACAACACAAAGGTAAGCACATTATTGTTGTTATTTTTTGAACACAAATGACACATTTTCGGCTGTTATGGTGAGTGCATCAGCGTATCACTGTCAACCCAAAAAGTCAGCTTGTTGCACTAATTACATGGTTTATTCTGATGAGTTACACGGTTTTGTCTACACTTCAATTGCACTTGAATTGATTTTGCTGTTGACATTTAAAATGATACATGTGTGTTTTCAAACAACTAGAACTACAAAAATAAAGCATGCTTTCAAAAAACCTTTGCAAACGCTCCTTTCGCGAGTCACGCCTCCCCCAACTCAAACATCACAAACACAGCTCTTACAGGTCTATAAAAGTGAAGGCATTTCTCAACAGGTAAAAGCAGGCTGTCAATAAAATAAAACATATTAGGAATGCTTTTAACTTATCGATTGAAATACAAACATTCCACCAAATTTCTCCATCTTGTAAAAACACTGCCAATGTTTACTCTTGTATTACCCCGTTATCTGTATCTGTGTATTTTGTCAAGTCTTCGAATTTTAGTTTGCACGTCTGTAATAGAATCTGAATTTGTTTTTCCACACCCGCTAAACACCCTCTGGTCAGCCTGCTACAGTAGCCACGCCCCCAAACTCTCACTATTGGCTGTGCGGAGGTATGCAAATACATATTTTGACAGGCAGGTAGGACATCCTATGTTTGCATTCGGACCAAATGCAAAGATTGGATGAACATTTTATGGTCCTGAGACTTCCACAAAAGATATATTTATTTATTTTATTTATTTTTATATTTAGACTACTTTAATTATTGATCGCTATCAGGATGTGAAGAGACTTTCAACCAGTAAAACAAAAAATGTTTCTGGAAAAAGTTGCCTACCGTAACTTTAAGGTCTTTTAATTTCTTGACTACCGTTTGCAAATATTTGACATACATTAATAGTTTCTACCTGTTTGGGTAGAAACATTTTTTGTCATATTTGCTCATTTTCTTTTACTGTATTTGCCATGTTTGATCTGTTTTCCTGTTGTATTGTTATCCTGTCTGGAAAACTGATCGATTTTTATGACTTTATTTTGTCAGTGTCAACCTTGGTTAGATTTCTATCACATGCCTTTGGCTGTGATTTTTTTGACCAGGTTTTGAAGAGCTTTGGGGCTGGAAATCATCAACCTAATCTGCCAACACTGGCTGTGACATGTCTCTTCAGAAGACTTAGATTAAACCACTTGAAGGTGAGAAATCTGTCAGGTTTCGTTAAAAATACCCTAATTTGGGTTTCAATCATAAAAGATTTATTGGCTTGGAATGATATGAGGGCGAGTAAATTATGGCTGAATTTTTGGATATGTATAAACTGATAACTCATGGATAAATTTTGAGTTATTTTTAAGATTCTTTAAAAAGAGCCGGTTCATAATATCGTTATGTATCTCACATAATATCGTCGTATCATCGGTTCATGAATTGGACTACACCGGTCGTGCTGTATGTTTGTTGTTGCGTGCAACCAGTGAGGCCAACACAAAAGAAACATTCATTAACTATTCATAGACTTTGTGGCACAGAATCACTCTTTCTCATCTCATTCAAATCAGACTAACAAGCTCACAACTCAAAATATCATAACTAAAACATTACTGCTTTTGCCGTGACACTGCCCTCAACATGAGTGCAGGAAACACTGTAAGAGTATTTTAGCATGTCCACATGAATGAAAAGTCAAGACGGACTGACAGAAGCATGTTTTCAGAGACACAGGGTGAAGTAAAAATGGAAAGAGATCTGCTGTATGTATGGTTTGATGTGCGGCAGCATCTCTTAATTGCAGAGCTGCCGCAAACTCCCATTTCAGAGAAGAAGATAACTCCACCATTAGCTGCATATTTAATCGCACACAGGATGCAAATGTGTCATCTGTTTGAGCAAAAGAAAGTCTGTCTTTGCAACCCGTTAGAACGGGGATCATTGCCATACGCTGGATTTAGTCCACTGTGTACATGCTGCATTGCTTCATAAGCCACATGAATATTAAACATTAATTAGGTTGAAAATTGCAAAATGACGCTTTCTTTTGCTCTTGCTTAGCGCTCTACATTAACCTTAAACAGCCGGTTGGGAAATCTGTCACGAGCCAAGGACAACTCAAGACTCAAGTTTCACATGATATAAGTCATCTAATATCATGTAAACTGTTTATATGATATTGTTGTGAAACCAATCAATTGATGTCACTACTGGGAAATAAACTGATTTATTAATAAAGTCTTGTAAATGTGGTTTAATTGCATTGCGGGGTTATGGGTTTGCATGTAAACTGGGACAACTGGTTATTTCAATAAGTTTTTTTATTTTTTTTAGTTATCAGCGTATTGGTGTGCAAGTAAAGGTGCTCAATGACAATATAGCATATCTGCATATCTGTCCATCCATCCAACAAAGTTACTTCAAATCATATTAAACGTGGATCAAATGATGGAGAAAAAAAGCACTTACGTAATTTGAGGCGAGATCTGGATGTAGGTAATCAATACCTGCAAGGTGATGGCAAAAGGACACATTACTGGACGTTTAATGTTTACATTTTTGCACATTATTGCGGCCTTTAAGTCTTAAATAAATGGTCTATGGTTGCCAGATTTCACACACCGTCGTCCATGATGGCGATGGTAACACCTTTGCCGGTGAAGCCCATGTTCCAGGCTTCTGCCACATTAAGATCCAGCCCTGGGGTCCCATCCGCTTGGCCTGTATTTATCTAATCAAACAAAACCAAACCGTCACACAAGCGGAGCACCCAATTCGTCGAAAATGAGATGTTATGAGGGAGGTGGCGCGGGAGGGAAAATAAATGTCACACAGATATTACACTTGGCTGAAACCCTGCTGTTCAGTGTTTATAACTGACAAACAAAATTAAACTGTTCTCCCTGGCAAAACAGACAGGGATGCCTGTCACGATTAGCCCTGGAGAAATAAGGAAGATATCAGCGTGTTTTGATGCTAGCTCACGCACCAATGTTGACAGTGACGGCTAATGAGGAAAATGGTTTAAATGAAGAGTATCGGCGATCCCGGCTAATCCAATGCAATCAGTTCCAATGCTGAAGGTCAAATCAAATGAAGACATTACGAACTGTAATTACTTACAAGATACCACTGCTTGGTGAAAAGCGGGTCACTCATATTGACGTCAATGTTACTGATTTCTCTGTAGCCCCTCTTTTGGCGGCCAAAACCCTCCTGAGGAAACACATTTTTCACCTGAAAAACAAAGCAAAGGCGACTTTCATTGGATTTCAGCCTTCCAGGCTCACACTTCTTTGCTTGAATATCACGTTTCATTCAACAAATTGTGTACCAAGCAATAAGCTAGCATGCAGCAAAGTGCAGTCGTAAGACAGAATGTCTCTGTGCTCATTTTTGCTCATTTTTTGTTTAAGGCAGATGTACAGTAACTAATGGATATCACCATACTTCTCCAGTTGACTGTTTACAGTATGAATTTCAAATATTTTGTGTTCCAAGTTTTTTGAAATTATTTTTTTGTTTAAATTTGCAAATTAGGTATTATCTTAGTAAATATGCACAAATTTGCATATATTTCAGAAATCTGAACATTTGATAAAGCCAAACTTTCAAAACTGACTAGTGCATGAAAAAACTATGTTTTTGCCTGTATTGTCTTGCCTTTAAATATTAATGTATCGAGCAAATTCATTAAGTAGAATCTATAGTCCCCAAGCTAGTTGAAAAGCCCGTTGGGAACACCAGCATCCAAAACACAACATCTGCTGATGATCAGCCATGAAGTCTCATCAGCCGAGCACAGCACAATATTCACAGCCTGTAGAGGCTGAGAGTGCAGGATTACTCATGGCTGGATAGCTGTCCTTTAAAGTAGCTTCACAGCATGACCTTTGACCTCAGCAGCAGCAGAAGCCCACCACTGTAAAACATGACGTCAGCCATTCCTCACAGACAAAGAAAACCCCAATGACACTCTCACTTTAGCATGTGCGCTCGCCACAGATAACAGATCAAAGTCTGCACTCGCATTCAAAGAGCGCTTTGATGGCGGCACTAAACGGCCCCCCAGACAACCAAAATACTGGCATCAATTGAGCATTTTCATTTTCACAGCCATTTTGATTGTTAATTTTGATTTTGATCTTGGTTGCATCGCCAAGTGTAAAGACTAACAGATTAGAGAACATTTTAATGCTCAAAACACTGATAGCTGATGACGTTTTGATTATTTCAGTGAGCAGATGGTATTCCCGACCTTAGATGAGAGTCTATTATGAAACATATAGTCATTGTCCTGCATTCTGATTGATCAATACAGAAAAAATAAGGACACAAATTATGTAGTGGCATTTTATAATTTTTGCAAATCATGTTGGAATAAATCTGTTCATTGAGCACAATATGCGGCAAATTATTGTAATTACTTTGGACATTTACATCCATTAAAATATCATTACAAAAACACTAACAATGAAATGCACAAAGCTCTCTGTGAGATTACAAATAACTCTTAGTCGTGCAAATAAACGACAGCAGCTGGAGACGCAGGAGAGGTCAGAGCTCTTTGACCCCATTGATCCAGTGTGAGAGTAAATCAGATGAAACACTCATTCAGAGTCTCTCAGATTCAGTCATTCAATCAGCTTGTCTTCTGTAGTTGATGTCTCTGCAAGTAAGGATCATGCTAAGATACATAAAGCATACTGGGAAAAATAGAAAACTGGGACAATTTTGAATTGTATATCTCAAAACAAATTGGAAAGAGCCTCACAAATACAGAACCATGTGGTAATACAATTACAAGCGATAGAAAGTTATTTCTAATGCATCACTGATAAATATGACTTAAGGTTATGCTGAATGTATGTCATAGCTTAATATAGATTATTTAAAGCAATAATTCAGACTACAAACACAGTACAGTAATCTGGGCAATTGTTACACCCTCACAGTGTTTGGACTTTGTTTTCAGTTTCAATTTTGAATTGTAAATCTCAAAACAAATTGGAAAGAGCCTCACAAATACAGAACCATGTGGTAATACAAAATTACGAGCGATAGAAAGTTATTTCTAATGCATCACTGATAAATATGACTTAAGGTTATGCTGAATGTATGTCATAGCTTAATATAGATTATTTAAAGCAATAATTCAGACTACAAACACAGTACAGTAATCTGGGCAATTGTGAAATGCACAAAGCTCTCTGTGAGATTACAAATAACTCTTAGTCGTGCAAATAAACGACAGCAGCTGGAGACGCAGGAGAGGTCAGAGCTCTTTGACCCCATTGATCCAGTGTGAGAGTAAATCAACAGATGAAACACTCATTCAGAGTCTCTCAGATTCAGACATTCAATCAGCTTGTCTTCTGTAGTTGATGTCTCTGCAAGTAAGGATCATGCTAAGATACATAAAGCATACTGGGAAAAATAGAAAACTGGGACAATTTTGAATTGTAAATCTCAAAACAAATTGGAAAGAGCCTCACAAATACAGAACCATGTGGTAATACAAAATTACGAGCGATAGAAAGTTATTTCTAATGCATCACTGATAAATATGACTTAAGGTTATGCTGAATGTATGTCATAGCTTAATATAGATTATTTAAAGCAATAATTCAGACTACAAACACAGTACAGTAATCTGGGCAATTGTTACACCCTCACAGTGTTTGGACTTTGTTTTCAGTTTGCACCGTTCCCATAGTTGAGTTTGTTGTCATGGTTTCAGATTGGTTGTCATTTAGTTCAGGTGTGTATCATTAATTACCCTTGTTTTCTCAGTGTATTTAAGTCTTGCACTCTTCAGTTGTTGGGTATTGTTAACCCTTGTGCTTTGGTTATCACCATGTATCTGAATTTACCTGTGGACTATTAAAGACTGTTTGGATTACCTATCTTCTTCCTCATCGCGCAGGTGCTTTGTGCAACCAGAGCTGTGACATAATACCCGACCTAGAAAGTGGTTAGCGGTGAAGACTTTTTTTCTTTTGTGTGCTTTTTTTTCTTTTTACTTTGTTTTCATGATGGACATCCCTGCTGTTCACCTAATATGCCTTGAGCAGGGGAATTGCTCCCTCAAGGAACATTTGGAAGAATTCCTTGACTTCGCCCATCAGTCAAACTTCCCCGACGACTGCCTTTGTTCGTTACTTTTCACGGGACTCAATACCTCAACAAAGGTCCAGTTGTCCAGGTAGGGTCCTCGAGGGAGCTTCGCTGCATTTGTGGAGTCGGTGCTGGAATCTTGCGGATCCATGTTCTTCGTCGTCCCAGCAGACGACGACGCCAGCCCCACTCCCAACCCAGTGCCAAACCAAACACCGCCCCGCTGCAAGGAGCTACTGCATGAGCTGCAAACGGAAAGGGCACCTCAGCCACTATGTTGGAACCAACATCAGGAGGAGCGATCAAGCCTAACACCGCCTCCTCTCAGTGGAGTGCTCCATTCCACCTCAACCCATCGTCCTGACCCCTACGCCTGCGCTTCTTCCACCCTCGATGTCATCAGAGACCATCAGGCATTCAGCCTCGTTGGGCTTCCTCGGTACTTCGGCTCCACAAGGGTCAACATCGCACTGCCTTCGCCTGGAACTCCACCCCTTCGGCTTCGGCTGGCTCCACCCTCAGTCGCTCCAGTTTAACCTATGCCCCCCAGATTCCTGCTTCTGTCTCAGGGGGTCGTCACTGTGGCTCCGTCGCGGCCACCTAGGTCTTTGATGTCTCTCCTCTTCATCAGCTCTCCAGCTACGCGGTGGGCTCCATCTCCAAGGTTGCCGTCGTCCCCATGAGGTCATCTGGTCTTCTTCCTCCATGGCTCCTCCCTCCAGCAACTGGGTTACCATCTACCCTTCCCTGTTCAAGACCATCCATGGGATTACTCTACCATCTGCACCCCCCTGGACTTTTTTTGTTCCTTTCCCAGTTTTCCGTCCTCCATCTAAGCCTCCTCCATCTGCCTGCGTGAGGTCGCGCCTTCCCAGAGGAGGTGTACCGTCACACTTTCACATTGTTTGGTCAGTTTGCACTGTTCCCATAGTTGAGTTTGTTGGCATGGTTTCAGATTGGTTGGGTGCTCAGGTGTGTATCATTAATTACCCTTGTTTTCTCAGTGTATTTAAGTTCATGTCTTGCACTCTTCAGTTGTCGGGTATTGTTAATGCTTGTGCTATGTTTGTATATTTCAAGTAACCGTTTTTAATAACCCTGGTATAAACCAGTTTTCCTCAAATATTTAGGAGAAATATATTTCATGATATTACTGTGATAAAAAATGACTCATACTGTGATATGAGATTTTGGTCATTGTGCAAACATCTATTCAATTTAGAGCATGTGCTACTTTCTGCAAAAGAGGGAAATCCAACTCTGCCAGGCACTGGATTCAAGGACATGATAGTTGAGTTGTAAGAATTTGAGCTGAAAGGAGGGCAAGTGACAGGTACAAGTGCTGTTCTCTGGATTAAATTGGCTTCATGGGTTTATGGGTTGGTTATGTCTAACGTAAAGATTCATAATTTTGCAGAACAATTTCTACACTACCGTATATCAGTACTGAAGGACACATTACCTTTAATTTACCAATTTTGCAATCAGTCGCATTGTGTTTTACCATCCGTGAGCCCAAAAAATATCAGATTTTAACATTGATTTCTGATGTTTCTTGATTGAGAGAGCAGAACAGCAGTGACACATTCAGACATATGCTGGTTAACCCTGTGTGCTCTGGATGCACTAGTGTTTCCTGTGGGATGGCACTCAGAACAGCCCGTCTTATCTCCTCACATCTCACACACTCATGACTCCGATGATGCTGCTTCTCAAAATGGCACCCTACTCTTCATATGTGCATCACCATGAGTACTTTCCTTTTTCTTTGCAGCCAGATCTTCATGTTATTATGTTTCACCCAACGCAACTTTAAATAAGAATAATAATAAAAGTAATGAAATTGATGAAAATTATGAAATTAATCCAAGTGATAGAAAAACAAGTACCAGATTTGCATTCCATAAAGAAAATACATGCATTTCCAAGGTAGCAACAGTAAGTGCATAATGTCTTCCATGTTACTAGCATGTTTTAGTATGATAAGCATGTTACTAGTGTGTTTCTAATATGATTAGCCTGTTGCTAGCATTGTTGTTAGCATCATTTGCATGTTACTAGCATGTTGCTAGGATTATTAGCAAGCTACTAGCATGTCACCAGCTTGTTTATAGCATGATTAGCATGTCACTAGCATGATAAGCAAGTTACTAGCATGTTGCAAGCATGATTGGCAAGCTACTATCATGTTGTTAACATGATTATAGCATGATTAGCATGTCACTAGCATGATTAGCAAATTACTAGCATGTTGCTAGCATGATTAGCGAATTAATAGCATGTTGTTAGCATTATTAGCAAGCTACAAACATGTTGTTAGTATGTTTCTAGCATGCTTAGCATGTTGTTAGCATGATTAGCAAGTTACTACCATGTTGCTAACATGATTTGCAAAGTTACTAGCATGTTGTTCGCATGATTAACAAGTTACTAGCATGTTTCTAGCATGATTAGCATGTCACTAGCATGATTAACAAGTCCAATTCTGAGGGGGAAAAAAATTCTTACAATTGCGAGTTTATAACTCACAATTCTGACTGTATAACTTGCAATTGCGAGAAAAAGTCAGAATTAGTCAGAATATCACGAAATTCTGAGAAAAAAGTCAGAACTGTGAGATATAAACTCACAATTGCGAGGGGAAAAAAAGCAACTACCCTTTTTTTTTTTTTTATTCAGTGGAGGAAACAGGCTCCCATAAGTACCAGATATGGGTGTCATGTCACAAAATATTTTTAATACGACTGAATTTGTATATAACATGATCATAATTTAATACAAATATTGTAAGTTACTAATTATAATGCTTTCATTTTCACGGTTATTCAAACAGTGAATCATTTATATACAAAAAGCGAGCAAAGAATATTTACATTATCAAAGAACATGACTGACTTCAGTCTAGTGCGGGTTTAAACTGGAGGTCTAATGCTATTTCATGCATTCTGAGTTATTTACACTGTTAAAGAGTTGGATTCTCATGCTAAACATGGCCAAAGTTTCAAAAACGAGTGGATTGTATGACTGTGCCAAATACACTCCTTAAGGAAACTTTTTTTTCCCCAAGTATGGCCCTGTATGACATCATAAAGGGACATCATAAGAACTCCTTGTATAGGCACTTCTCCAGGATAAGCGCGCGCACACATCAACCAGAGCGAGAGCGCACCCATCAGCGTGCTTCATTTGTTAATTCGTTAGCCATAGTTAATTTAAGTCAATAAAGTTTTTGTTCCTGTTTTATTTATGTCGATGTCACAGCTTGCAGACGATCGCTACGCAAAAGTTGCAAGTGCTCGTGACTCTTTAGCTCCGCCCATGGCACGCCTCCAGGAGCTCTACTGTTTTCGGTACAGCTGTATTTGTCTTTTATAAATCTGATAAAACTAAAGACTTTACATATTGTGCCTTTAATTTCAGACCCGTGGCCAGGGGAAGGCTAAGCCTTGCCCAGCCCTTTACACACGCTCCGCCTATGAGCCAATGGCTCACTTCTAAATGAGATCGAAGTAAATGTTATGACCCTCAACACACATTCCTGGTCTTATTGATCAGTACAGATCAGTAGTGCACGTCATCTGCGTAATCCTTCATTAAAATGTAATAACTTGATTCAGAAATCCGGAAGTAAAACAGATCGTAGACAATCATGTTGACTTCAGGGAGACATTCAGCAGCATAATGAAGAACGCTGTTATGTAACATCTAAACAGGACAGAAAGGGAGAGACTGTCCAAATGAAGAGCAACGCAAACATTAGCAGAGTCTCAGTGGAAACAGCGAGAGAGGAGCGTGTGAACGAGCAGAGCACAAAAACAAGAAACAGATCAATACACCGCGCTCTGAGACAACACTTGAGCTGAAATGATTGTGGTGATGGAGAAACCTCCCCTTCATCTGTAAGCACTGATCCTGAACGGCCTTCCAGGGTCAAACCGAAGGCTCTTTGCGTGAATATGAATGAGTGCCTAAAGCCGACACACTGTTGAGGTAATAGGAATTTGGCTTTTGAATTTGAATTTTTTTGAATTTTTGCATTTTTTTACTTTGGAATTTAATTATTTCACAATGAAATGCATAGGCTCTACAATATACAAAATCAATGCAACGAAGCTGTCCATTTCGCTTTCTGAACATCTCTTTGGTCCATGCACAAACCAACAAAAGTGTTTATTCCTATTGTATTTGAACATGTACTGAAAAAAAGTTGGGTCATATTTTCCTGTACTTTCTGTGGTTTTGTGGCTGAGTACAGATGAGGCCATGTCTGTCTGAGTGTTTGAGTCCATTTTTTTGTTTGATTGGACACACAGTTAGTTATACGTTTCTATTATTTGCATTTGCAATAGTTTTTCCCCGCTGTCCATGACCTGATTTCGGCCCATCAGTGAGAACCGTTGAGCTAAAGCACATCACAGTCTGTTAATGAGACGCGCGTGTCATTTGTCAAGATGATGAATGGATTGAATGTGATAGGTCTGTCACTTCTGAATTTATTACCCTGCTTGTTGGAACAGCCTTTAATTGAATCCAAACTCAGATTGGGGAAGTTATCAGACATCATCTGTACAATAGATGGAATAATGGGACTTTTTACATTAGAGTGAATGCATGTATAATTTCAGGGGCATTAGTTAGTGGAGACAATTTTCTTTCTTGTGTAACACTGATTTTATGACATCTCGCTCTCATCATGTGATGTATATTGGGAGATGATAATCAATCAGGAGAAAATGCAAGGTCGGATTGATTTTATCCATCAGGAAATGAGTGGATATTAAAGAGTGGGCATTAGTCAGGTGGTTGGAGGTGGTGCTTGGTTTCATCCACAAATTCCTGATAATGCCTTTTTTTCCTCATTTAATGTGAATGGATGAGTTAACACACTCAGCCCTGATGAACGGACTAATAAATAATTCAACTCTTCAAGCCCGAATGAAAACCACAATTGAACATTAATAGCTGTTTCGTTATTAAAAGTGCAGAAAGTGAACAGATCCTCTAATGTGAGTTCCCATGTTCTGTCTCAAAAAACCATGGTTCATTTATTTTTATGAACAAGTAGTTCTCCAGTCAAGTAGTAGCTCCAGACAGACTGGAAACCAAAACTGTGTTTAAGTGGGAGTGGGTGACATCCAGGAGCACAGCTGTATATTTCACTTTTTGTGTCTGTGAAATAACCAGCACTTAATGGATGGAGTCTACACACCTTTTGTTCAACCGTTCACATCATAACATAAAGACAAACACGCCTCTGTTACTATATTCTATATTTTAGCGCACCTAGAGCACCATCAGCAACTAAGAATTTTCATAATGTAACCTCAATCAAACTGCGCAATGTCATAATACCTGATAAAATACCACTCAAACATCAAGCCAAGGTACGAGCTAAAACAGAGTCTTTCGGTGATTGGCATGTTAGCCTTTAACTTCTACAAACTATGGCTCTGGCATCAGATCGGCTATTGTTTTCCAGTGCCTGGGCTAGTTTCTATGGGAACAAACACACGGCGAGTTTCTGGTCTTACCCGGTGATCCTTCGCCAGGCGCCGGTTCTGCTGAAGGCTGCGTTTCCTCCTGGTTTTAGGGATTTCCCATGGGTAGAAATGAAATAGTCCCTCGCCAAAAGGAAGCTGCAATTAAACGCACCTCGATTAGAAGAGCAGCAGAGTTTAAGAAGTGTGGAATATGATTATGGAAACCCATTAGATGCATGTTTTCCCCAAATACTGTATGACTGATAATGTTAAAGAGTTAGTTCACCCAAAAATGAAAATTCTGTCATTAATTACTCACCCTCATGTCGTTCCAAATCTGTAAGACCTTTGTTCGTATTCATAACACAAATGAAGATATTTTTGATGAAATCCGAGAGCTTTCTGACCGTGCAATATTTTGGCAGCTGTATTGTATTTTTTATTTTTTTTATCTCAACTGTCTTGCCGTAGATTAAATTGTAATTTTGCAGTTTATATGAAATGTTAGCTCTTTTAATTTGGTGTACACCTTTTGGTGTAATTCATTTGATTTATTTTTATTTGTTCCAAATCGTTCCCCTACTTCAGGAGGACAAAGTCATTTCACCAGGCTGACATTGTAAATTAGAATCCTGTTCTATGAGGCTTGCCATGTTAAAGAAAAGAAAAGGGAACATCCCTGAATGAGAAGCACTGATAGTCAATTCTGATCAAGGAACTGAGGTCAAGTAATGTGAGTGAAAAGCTGAAGACTCTCCAGTAAAACTAACAGAGGCTCCGTCTCAGAGTTCAGTGTTTATTAAGGTGTGTCTTTCTTGAGCAAAGAAAGCAGAGAATTACATAATTCAAGGAAGGGGAGCATATACTGGCTCAGACAAAGTGTGTGTGAATTACGAGGACAAAATCCCTCCCCCAAAAAAACTTGTCAAAATCAATAAGCCATACATATGATAATCAGTCAGGTGTTATTCCTAAGCATGGCCACACATGAAGCTCTGTTCCACTTCAGTGAGAGCTGCAGCAGCCATGCTTTGACATTTGACAAGGTTGATTTGTCAGGCTAATCAAGTGCTCTGTTCGGTGATAAACGGCCCTTCGTGGAGATGGGATAAATAAACACTGCCATGTCAGATAAAAATATGTTTACTATTTACACTACACTCTAAAAAATGCTGGGTTAAATATAACCCAGCGCTGGGTTAAAAAGGGACAAACCCAGCATTAGAGTGTAGAGTCATTCTCAGTCATTTTCTTACTGCTCATAACACTTATGCAACTGAAAAGAATCATATTAGCATAATGCTATTTTCTGCAATTCTGAGGGGTTCCTGTGTTGTTTTTTATTTGAATATTTCTATTGTACTCCAAACAAGAAATTGGGATTCATTTGTGTTGACTTTTAAAAATCCACATACTAATGATGCTGTTTTCATAATTACCTGAATATCTGTATGATATCAGTCTCCTAGTTCCACACTAGTCAAATGATCTTACAGCGATGTGTGCAGGATTTCTATTGGAATCATAATTTGGAACCAATCCTATGGATTCTTATGACATCAAATATGGGCAAAAATCCCACTGGATAAACTGCCAGTCCTGTTTTCACATGTATTATTATAATAAGAAGTATTTTATTTTTTACGTGTTCTTATTTATCCCTGTAGGATTTGGCAGTTCCCGTATGAATCCTGTACACTTTCCTTTAAGATTTCTGTAGGAAACCCTAATGATCTGTAATGACCATTAAAAAACAATAAATTAGGCATGACTTTGTAAATGTAGGCTACTGTAACAGAAGAGCAATTTTATTTACTAACCTATCAACTTCTGCGCTTGTATTTTGCTGAATGAATGTAGCACTTCATTCCAGTTGCTTTCTTTGAGTTGTACACAAGAACACCTTGTACTCGGATTGATATATATGTGATTGCGTTATTATAAAAGTATAAAACAAACATGCAAGCATCAAAGTGGCAGTTTTGAAGGCGTTCTGCTGTGCATACTGCTACTTGCCTTCCTTGAACTCCCAAAGCCATGCTCCCGGGCAAGTTGATGAGCATCTTCATTCTTCCCCTCGTGCAACTGGACCAGAAAATGATCGGTAAAGATGACCTCCTCGTCTGCTGCAGCTATGAGCACCAGTGCATTGAGCAGTATGAGAGCCACCGCTGTCCCATCTCTGCAGAATCCAAGCATCGTGCGGTTTTCTGTCTTCGCCGTGCTGTTTGTGAGTGAACGCTGTCAAACGGAGATCGCTGGGAACGCTGGAGCACTTCAGCAGGGCTCGTCAGGACGCATCTCCTCAGTCATCGGTGGATGAGGCGCGCGCAGTCGGACCGTGCGTCGATCGAGTTCCGTGTTTGCGTGTTGGACCGAATCTGCATTTTCAGCCTCCCTTTAATCTATAATTCATCGGCATAAACGTGTGGCTGTTTTGCATGTGACGTTCCACGGAAAGATGCCCAATAAGCTGAAGCGGGTGTGGCTGATCGTCCCTCTCCCTCCCTCAGTAGTGTGGATGAAGTAGTGTACTTTCAGCACCATGGAGAATTCCTGCATCCGACTCCGGTTAGGTTACCCAGCTCGGATTCGCAGGGAATCCAGACTAGGTCAGATGCGCTTGATTACCACAGAAAATAATTTCCACTCGTTCCTCAGTTTGTAAACGAGGCTTCAAATAAATGCAGCTCGTCATTTTGTTCAAGTGCTTATTAGCTAATTTCACCGCACAAAAGTGTGTATTTGAGCTGTAAATCGCCCATTTAGGGGTGTGATTCCAGAGTCCAGATTTATGAACTGGTAGTTTCGCGATGGATTTTTTTTCTCTATTTGCTGTATGTAAACAATCCTTTTTAATATCTTTGCGCGTATCGCGCTACAGTTGCGTTATATGCTCATCGTTTAGCTTCACATTTCAACCAGTTCCAAACTTTCCATTTTTAACTTTACCCCAGCTAACAAAAATATGCTACTTTTCTCATAAGTAGGTTAAGTTAAACCGTCCAGTTAATAATAATCATAATCCTAACGTTTTTTCTTAGTTATGTGAATTTTAGAAAAAAAATTAGAGGATGTTAAATTTTACCATTTTGCAAACACTTATCTGAACCATCTGAAACAGTAAGTAAAGTTTAAAAACCATTAGGCTAACATCCAACTAAAATGTTTAAGAAAAATGTTCCATGAACAATGTATATATATAGGCCTAATTAATGTTTTTGTGCTAACATTTTGATAATGTTATTAAAGACTATATGACTTTGAACAAACGTTTTAGTAACATTACTAGAAGAACGTTTGTTCTTAGCTTTGAAAAAGCCTTGCAGAACGTTAGCCGAGGTTCTGAGCACGTTGTTTCTCATGCATTAATATGAATGGGGACCGTTTTTAAGCTGCAGGGGGAAAAAACATAAAACAAGGATTCTATTTAAAGGGGTCATGAACTGCATTTTATTATTATTATTATTATTTATTTTATAATGTTCTCTGAGGTCCACTTACAATGTTAGTAGGATTTGTACGTAAAAAACATCATAATTTAGAAGTAATGACCCTATTCTTTTACCGTTTTTGACACTGTTTTTATAGGCGGGGAGTCAAGACTCGGAAAAAATCAGTGGGCGGGGCTAAAGAGGCAGTGATGTAGAAGTAGGCGTTGATCTTCAGCAGAGGCGGTCTTTCGTCGCACTATGACGTCATAATCTTGGTTTCAATAAAAGGTGTTTTTGAACTAACAATCTAGAAGCACATTTTTACATCACATTTTCTGTACAATAATAGAGATATCTTGTATTAAAAAATAATAATAATAATAATTAATCAGACATGGTATGACAATGGAATATTTACTGTTAGTCAGTTGCTTAATGAACATGGTTTGCTTTTGTCATATTCAGAATTCCTTAAAAAAAAAAATTCCTGTGAAACAGCCAATGACTTGTACTGATATGATATTTATTGGTGATACTAATATTGTTAAAGATAAATTCAGTAACAGCTTGAACTGAGCATGGCACATAATTCTTCTTGAACACTATATATATATATATATATAAAGTGTTCAAAAAGAATTATGTGCCATGCTCAACAGTCTTTTGGTCATCTAAATATGAAAACATTAAGTGGAAGAAAGTAAGGTCAATAACAAATACGTTTTTTATAAGTAATAAAGTAAGAGAGGTATCTTTTAAAATATTTTTTCAGTGTGTACACTCAATAATTTTTTGTATAAATGTCTCATTTCTAGGATGTTTGGAACGTTAATACAAATTGAAAATGTATGATGCCATATTTGTTTTGTACAAGATACTATTGATCACTACAATTTCTTTTCTTGCACAATTGATTATTTTACTTGGAAAATATCATATTCATGTAAAGAAATGGGCTAAAGCTAAGCCTAAGTGTGAACATTTTATAAAAGAAATGAAACAACATATCAGAAACAAAAAAGCTAAAAAAGACTCATGAAGCATTTGTCACTTTAATTGGGTTAATTAAATGTTTTACCTTTTTACACCAAGCATATTTTTTCTTTACTTGTGTATATGCACATCCTTTTTTCATATTTGTTGTGAGATGTGTATGTTTGTACTAATATTTGTACGTAATTGCATTTTAAAAAAAAGAAATAAATAATTTAAAAAAATGTTTTGGCACTAACCAGAAAGTTTTGAGTTTTGAAACCTACAGGATGTTTTTATAGTACATTGACCTGTTATATGTCAAAAGATCAAGGGAATTTGATTTCTCAGTTCGTGACCCCTTTGAAGTATCATATTTTAGGATTCACTGAAAATCTGGCTCACCACTTGAGCTCTCAGGTCAATTAGCCTTTAAAGCCTAGATTGCTTACGTTGCAGCAATGACATCAAATGTCACTGGATCTTACACTCTAAAAAATGCTGGGTTAAATATAACCCAGGGGTTGGATTGTTTTGGCCCAGCGGTTGGGTTGTTTTGGCGGAGCGGTTGGGTTGTTTTGGCCCAGTGGTTGGGTTGTTTTGACCCAGCGGTTGGTTTGTTTTGACCGAGCGGTTGGGTTGTTTTGGCCCAGCGGTTGGGTTGTTTTGACCCAGCGGTTGGGTTGTTTTGGCCCAGCGGTTGGGTTGTTTTGACCCAGCGGTTGGGTTGTTTTGGCCCAGCGGTTGGGTTGTTTTGACCCAGCGGTTGGGTTGTTTTGGCCCAGCGGTTGGGTTGTTTTGACCCAGCGGTTGGGTTGTTTTGGCCCAGCGGTTGGGTTGTTTTGACCCAGCGGTTGGGTTGTTTTGGCCCAGCGGTTGGGTTGTTTTGACCCAGCGGTTGGGTTGTTTTGGCCCAGCGGTTGGGTTGTTTTGACCCAGCGGTTGGGTTGTTTTGGCCCAGCGGTTGGGTTGTTTTGACCCAGCGGTTGGGTTGTTTTGGTCCAGCGGTTGGGTTGTTGTGGTCAAAACAACCCAATAGCTGGGGTTGTCCCTTTTTAACCCAGCATTTTTTAGAGTGTACGTGCCTTCTATTAATGTGCCATATTTGATCTGAGGGAACCAGACATCCCACCTCTCCCAGAAATTCCAGGAGTCTCCCGCATATTGTCTGCAATATCCCAGAAATCGAGTGTGTGAGAGATGTGTTTTTGGTGATCTGATCACAAATGTTCAGCCAAGACACATTGCCGTTTTTACCTGGTATTTTCATGCGTTTCAAATGTGTCTCCTGTGACCGCTTGCATTCAGATTTCCTATTATTTTGTCATACTACACTACAGGGGAGTGTTTGTGCATCCATTTCATCTCCCGGAAATGCATTTCTGCAGGGTGGGATGTCTGGGATAAGATTTGCAGTTTTTTCTATAGTATACTTCGAAAATAATGTGTAGCGTGTAAAATTGATTCCATTGCAAGGTGAATTATTGTGCAATCCTTACAAACTGAGGCACTAGTAATTCAATATTAGAAACTATGAAACTGTATATCAAATAATTGTGCCATTACCAGGCACTTTGTCATGAGTTATAGTGTGCATCCTTACTCTCACACTCCAAACTTTCATAATGTGTATTTAATGACTGTCTGAAAACTTAGTCTGCAGTCTATATAGGCGTAGGCAGTAGACAGTTTAAAAATGCATTTTTTACTGTAATATTCTAAAAGAAAGAAAGAGGAAAAAATGACCCTTCCAAACAGTGGCATATATTTTGTTAAATAACTGTCTCTTAAAATAAGTGTACTTTCTTCATAAATGTATATTGGGCAGGGCAGCAAGTTATTAGCCCTACATTTTGATCAAAGATTTCCAAGACAAGCATTTGTTTGCCTTGGAATAATGTGCACAGATAAACTGTGAATAACAACCAGGAACATGTTTTAAGATTTTGATTTCATGTTGAAATTAAAGATGTCATGCCAGTAACCAAATGCTGGTTTGGCTTCATTCAGAGTAAAGGAAGGCAATGAAGGGCTAAACATCCATCATCCTCACTGACCGACTCCCCGGTCATTTATTCAGCGCCGAAGGCTTCTTTTCACAGAACACCCATAACTAATACCAATTAAAAATCAAACACAAGGTCAGGGAGGGATGCATGTACAGACAGATGTTGTTTACTGAGCTGTCCTCAGTAGTTGCTCATCCAAACACTACTGTATGCATAAGAGAGTGTGCTACAGACCCAGGCAAGACCTCACCATCATTCTGTGCTGTTAGAGATGACTAGTCTTCTGTTGGCTACATGTGATGTTGAATAGTCATTCTTTATTGGGGTTTCTATTGAAAGTGACCTTTTCTGCCTGTGGCTCTGAATGGGCTCTCGTGTGAATGGCGATGTGAACGTCAGCGTGTGTTCGGCAGAAGCGCTGCGGCTTCGTGCTGGAGGATGACTGTCTAGCAGGTTAGAAATTAATCAAGGTCTGTGATGAGGTAGATGCCATTTCATTTAACTGCCTTCAAAGGGAAAAAAGACTATTGTTTTAGCCATTGCTTTATTTCTTCTTTATATTTTAATTATTTGTATCGACGGACAAATACATATTTGAGTACATAGTTTTAACTTTTTAGCAATGTCATTTAGAACTAGAAAAACTAGAAATGCAGCAACATATCAAAATGAACAATGCTTAATGGAAATATGAATTTATGTATATTTGCATGATCTATTCACTGGTTATGAATTAGCATTTTTCACATTTAAAATGTTAAAACAATTCTGGGCAATTTTCTGACCAATTACTGAGTTTGATGGAGTGACTCACAAAATCCCATTCTAAAGGCCACTCTCTTGGGGATCCATGCATTTGATAATCAGGAACCCAGCAGAAAATAAATAAGACATTTACTCCTACTATTGATTCAATTTGTTATCTTTTGGGGGGGGGTTCACGACCTCAGATTAATTGAAATGCTACATGGCATATTAAAAAGGTGATTATAAATGGTGCAAAATGTGTACGAAATGATGACCAGTAACTTAATAACATACACTGTTCCTTATACAAATATAAGGAACCCAGCAGAAAATAAATAAGACATTTACTCCTACTATTGATTCAATTTGTTATCTTTTGGGGGGGGTTCACGACCTCAGATTAATTGAAATGCTACATGGCATATTAAAAAGGTGAGTAAAAATGGTGCAAAATGTGTACGAAATGATGACCAGTAACTTAATAACATACACTGTTCCTTATACAAATATACAAATTTTAGCAGAAATGCATGATGCTCAGACAAGGTTTCGATCAGCGCTCATCTTTCAAAGATGAATCGTTTTTTGCTTACAATGTCAAATAATGTCTACTCGTGCTTATATGCCATAAAGACTGAAAATCGTTTCAATGCAGTGCAATCTTTTTAATGACTTCAACATATGTGATGTGCATGAATGTAAAAGTGGTCTGGCACTTGCATGTTCATTGATTGTTTAGTGCATGAGGAGGCTTTCTGCTAATGAGCCCATCTCACTCACATTCTCACTCCATATGCAGCTCCAGTTCATTACCGTACACCGCTGCTCCAGATATTATGTTGGTAAATCATGCATGTGTCCTCGTATTACAATAACAGTAGGAACAAATGTGCAATCGCTCTGGAAGGCAGGGCTGTAATCTTGATGAGCGTGTTTGAATGCACTTAAACAAATACTCACACACCTGTAGTTTACAGCGGAGAGACAGTCATCTGTGCAGGAAACTTCCACCTCAACCAAACTTTGCGCAAAGATGTGTCCAAAGATTCTCAACTATAGTATGAAAGATATTAGAGAATGATTTGATACACCATTTTACTTTTCACAGTAAGCGCGTAAACATGGCCAAAAATGGGTTTTCCTATTATAGTCTATGTATCTATTAATTGTCTCTAATTTGCATATTAATGTGTTCTTTGGGCACAAAAATGAAGTTTAATAATGAGAGAAATAGTTTAGCAAAATGTACATGCAACAACTAATTTTTCATAGAAATATTGATATATCATTTATTACCCTATTCACTTAATATGTCTACTTAAAATGCCTGATGAGCATGAAGTATGTCCTGGTGTCCTCTACAGTATGAAACTGACGCATATGTCTCCCAACAGAAAATCTTTGAAACCCCACTAAAGTTGTCCTGAGATGTTCATTTGCGACTCTACAGAGGACAAAAGTATGGTCCCAGGAGAGGCGCGTCCACTTCATCTTTGCAGCCAGAAAACTAGTTTATTAATAAACAATTAAAATATCTCCTTGCTATTTTTCCCAATACATTCTCACTACTTTTGCCGGTGCTTTGCGGCAAGCTTCACTTGAGGATGGAATAGGCTATATATTAATGGCTCATTATAGTTTAATTCTTCAACCCCCTGTATATATTTAACTCATTACATTAATATAAATGTGCAATTAGTCAACTAATCCCATGTTTAGTCGACTGTTTGTTGACTAGAAAAATCTTTAGTCGGGGGCAGCACTAAACTAGTCACAAAATATAAAAAATAATGTATAAACAAAAACTATAAATTCTTAATCGCCATAAAGTAGACTTCAAGTAGACTCCTTTAAGTAAATTAAATTAAATTAAATTCTATTTTATTTTATTTTTTTATTTTATTTTTTATTATTTTTATTTTTTTTACTTACTTACTTACTTACTTACCGTAT